>NC_067442.1:8782902-9025578 GCF_009764475.1 Pristis pectinata
GTGGATTTGCACAGAAAAACACAATTAACTTAAGCTATCATGGGTTCCTTACGTATTAAGAGAGGAGGATCTAAAACTAGGGCTCGATGTTTAAAGGTAAATGGTCGCCTGATGAAGCAATTACAGAGATTTTGGGGTATATTTACTTGATTAACAAGGCGATGAATAGGTACTGCAGGTGGATAGGACCCAGCATCAAACAGCTCGGCCAAGTGGCGCATTAGGCTTGAGAGTGTTCAGAGGGTCAGGCAGCATCTACACAGGGAAAGGGATAGTCGGCGTTTCGGGTAGAGCTCCAGCATCAATACTGGAAGTGTAGAGCGTAGATAGTCAATGTAAAGTGGCGAGGGTGGTTGAGACAGGAGCTGAAAGCCGTCGGTGGATTCCGGTGAGTTCCGGTATGAGGGGTAGGTGGAGCTACGTGGGTGGAGAGAGGGGGGAGTTTTGAGATAAAGGATGGTCGGTGATTGGTGAAAACACATCAGGAAAAAGTAGGCGGGCAGCTGGAGAATGAGGGGTGGAGTTTGCGATGAGGTCTGTAGATGATAAGTGGACACAATAGAGGGATGCAGAGGATTCAACCTGAGAAGAAAATAGACAAGTGAAACAAGGTAAGGGGGAGGTTGCTGGCTGGGCAGATGCGAACAGTGGGGGAGTGGAGAGAACAGGGGAGCCCATGGCGAGACTATGTGGGTGATAGGCAGGTAGAACCAGGTAGGGTGGAGAAAGAAAGTGCGTAACACGAAACTGGGGCATGGAAAGAAGTGGGTGTGAGAAAGGCCGCGGATATATCTGAAGGAGAGAGGAAGAAACAGAGCTGGAGCGGGTTGTGTGAAATTGGAGAATTCAATGTTCGTGCCATTGGGTCGTGAACTACACAGGTGGAATATGAGGTGCTGTTCTTTTAGTTTGCGTTTATCCTCACCCTGGCATTGGAGATGTCCGAGGACAGACAGGTTGGTGTTGAAAGGTGGAGTGGGCGGTTACCTGGGATTGGTGAAAATAAAACAGCAGACACTGGAAACCTGAAACTAACACGGAAATTTCATGAAGTCGTCGACAGTTCAGCCAGGATCTGTGGAGAGAGAATACGACATAACGTTTCGGCTCGAAGACCCCTGTCTAATCAATGATATTACTCTGTTGATCCAGTTTACCATATTTACCCAATATTTTTGTTGCTACCTCAGTTTTAAATTCAAAAGCAAGCCCTTTTCCTGCAGTGTGGTCACCATCTGTAAGAATATCCAATGATATCTGAGCCAAAATGTTTTTCTTTGTAGACAATCCAAACAAACACCTGGTGTAAAAATCGGGGGAAAACGCGGATGACTGAGTAGCTATACAAAGTAATCGGGCGGCGCCTTGAGATCAGAATCTGAGCCATAATGGTTGAATTCAATGCCCAGAAGAACCCAGACTGATTAGATCATTCTTCCCCCGAATCACTTCCACCCCACCCCACCCCCACCCCCGCCCGTAAAAATAATTAGCGACGCAATGTTGTAAGGGCGAGCGTTGTTTTTCAAGCCACTGTACCATTTCTGATATCAGCCCCTCCATCACTTTGTGTACATCAAGTACTGAAAAACATGACATTTCCGGGTTAGACAGGGTTTTCTTTATTCGGCTTCTATATACTTCGGTTGTGTTAATGTCGGTGGGTTTCCTCGCTGAACAGGAATTAGTCAACATCTACACATCTACACATCCGTTTACCAGCAATTAGCTCCAAGCCTTCAATGTCTCGGCGATCCAAATGTTTGTGTGGGTGGAAAGGTTCTTCCTCAAATCCCTCCACACTAAACCTACGTCCTTCAGTTTTTGACACATCGCCTATGCGGGGAAGTTCCCCAATATATGTTGCATCGATGTCACTCAGAGTTTAATGCATCTCTATTATGTTCACCCTCATAGTCCGACCTCCAAGGAAAACCAACTCATCTTATTAACTTTCCCCTCAACGGTCCACCCCTGGACACATCCTGACGAATCTCCGCTGCACCATCTCACCTTTATTCAGAGCCCCAGTCTCGTTATATGTTAAACTAGAATGCCCCCATATTTATCTCTAACTGGCCCACCCATTCCTTTCTGCACCTCTATGGTTTTCTACGTGTTTATGAACGAAATATGGATTTTTTCTGTGACCTGTCAATCACTCTCCTTCCTCTACACTCTCTGTGTTCAGCCTGGCCTTCGATTGCATTCAGCCCCTGATAATTCTCCTTCATTCTATGTCAGTAGTGCCACAGACCACGTGTTGGAGGCGGGATTCGATGGGGCATCTTGTTATAAAACGAGGGAGTCAGATGATAGGCCGAATGGTCTCCTTCTGTATGGATTCGTTAAGATTCCCGTGGGTCTATGATTGTGTAATTACACAACAAGGAACACATTTGCATAAGGCGGCGCCAATATTTTGCGGAGCACATGCGTTCAGTCTGCAGGAGAGCCCCCCCCCCCCCTACCAATTCTCTTTACTGCCACTTTAATTCCTCTTCCAACCCCTCACCGGACCGTCCTATCTGCGGTCACTGGCTCAGCTACAACAGGGCTCAACGCTCTTTTGAGTAAAAATGCTCTCATTATCCGGCTAGGCATGTTGCAGTCTTCTGGACTGAAGTTGTTCAGTTAAACCTCTGTCTGTACTAGAACTGGTTCTTTCGGTCTTTCACCCATATGTTCCTTTGGGTCCGTTTTTCTCTTTGCATTAATGTAGTCGGGCCTGCTGGACATGTTCAACGACAAACAATACAAAAATTCCGATTTTAACTGCCACATGAAGTCATTGACAGTCACCCTATCAGAGGTGCTCCCTTTGTTCTGCACAGTCATCCAGCATCTTCCCTGCAAATGATGACGAACATGTTTCACTTTCTCAGTTCTGATCAAGGCCTCTCACCGGAAACTCTAACTATGTTTATCTTTCTACTGAATGTGCCTGATTGTGAGTGTTTCCAGCATTTGTTGATTCCTTTTTACGTTGTTATGTGTAGCAGAGCACATGTTATATATTATTTGATAGTTGTGCACCTCAGGGACCGTCTTTTCACTGTGCGCAAATGTCCACTAACTCGGAGACGTATCCAAAGGAATTAAATAATTGAAATAAGCGATGTGCGAGTGTGTTCTGAACGAGAATTGCGTGGCTGAAGAATTGTTGACAACATCGCAAGTAAAATCGGTTGGCTTCGATCCATCGCCTCCAGTGTTTGGGCCCAGCACACTTCCGCTGCGCCACTCTTGTTAGGTGAAGCAGCTCGTCGAACATGTCGTTCCTTTTCCTCGGTTGCTGTTTTCTTTCCGACATCATGTGGTTTCCCTTCAGTCTTCTCTTCCTTTCACAGCTTACTATTTTCTTACCTTTTCTCTTCCTCTCTATCATTCTTTTCTGATTTCTCACTTTCTGCCCCATCCGGTTATGTGCTGCCTGTGCCCTCTCCCCACCGGATATCTCGTTCCCGACATTTCAGGTATTAATGTGTTGTAAATTATTGAATTATCCCTCTTTCTGTGGACCTGCTGCCGGGCATTGCGTTTATCTTCCTCTCTGTCTCTTCCACGTGTATTCTGTTGGAGTCCGAGCTGTGTTTTATATTGAGGCGTAAGTGCTGGAGAGACTTTTTCTCTCCCTCTCATTTGTCGATTCTAGTAACGAGGCATTCCACAGCCAAGTGAGAATGTTTGGATGAGGCGACTGCCTGTCTAACTGACTGGAGGTAACGATGTTTGCAGACGGCGTGAGATTGACGTCTCCTGAACTTCCTGTACTTCTGTCGAAGACGGGCAAGCTATTCAGAATGGAATTCTATTATAATGCGTAATACAGTAAGATTAACATTTGTGTCATGTGCAGCTAAAGTTATTTAATCCCCTCAAACGTGGCAACGGTTTCTATGTAAAAGTTGTTGTAAACACCTTGCTATTGTGATATCATGTGAAAGGAAGTCGTTTTCATGCTGCAGGATGTTGCATGATCATGAACACAAAAGAAGATCTTTCCCAGTAAGGTGGAGAGCTTCTTTGGCACGGTGTTGTGTTACCAAAGCACATAACAGATAATATGTGCTCACATTTGCTGTCGCCAGCGCCTCTCAACAGCAGAAATGAGGTGATGGCACTGTTTCGTATCTCTTGAGAACAGTTTGTTTCTTGGATAGATTGAGCAGATTTTACCATTAAATTGTAGCCGTGGACGAGTGATGTCGAGGACTATTGGAGACGATTGCATTTGCTTTGGCCAGGATCAGCAGAAGGTATTTGAGAACAATTCGTTTCGAACATGTTGACTGGATCAGAACAGAATTTAGTCAAACAGTGCATTGCAACAAGGAGTTGATGCAGTCCTTCCCGCCTACAAGGGCGAGTTTTTCATTTCCCCACATGGGACTGTTCAATTACGGAGTAAGGTCGCTTTTGGATTTCACAGTCTGACATCATACACAGGTCTGCTCGGACCTCTGCGGGATTTCCCCTTCTATAATCAAAATTCATTGTTACCAACGTGGAGATATCGGGTATTGATCCCGGGTCCTCATACGTGCAAAGTATATTCTATTTCACTGAGCTCCACCCGGCACGTCGATAGCTCACGACGTAATTTATCTCGTGTATCCCTCCCGCTGATCACAAAGCACAGACATTCAAACACAGAACATAAGAGCTGGTGACGTTATTCAGTCCTTCGAGTCCGCTCCGCCATTGAGTACTATAATGGCTGATGATCTTTGTTCATACCTCTGTTCCCGGTCCCTCCCCATACCTTCGATGTTTTCTATGCACGGGAATCTCTCTGTTCCCTTCCAAATATACTTGTTGGGTTGGTGGAAAGACTGCGCGATTGAAAAGAGGGCGCGCTGCTAATTGCGGCACAGATGATATTAAACTGTATAATTAAAACCAAACGCTAGAACGGATGTGTATGTTGAAATTAAATATCGTTTGTGTTAATTTAAAATACTGAGGCAGCGGAGGATGAAGTGTAAATTTCCACGATATAGTACACACTGGACAGAAGTGAAACCAGAAAACGCAAAGTAATGGAAACAGTCATCTGCGGTGAGCGAATTTGAACGAATATTTCTGTTTCGTGACCTCAAATCAGATCGTTTCAGCCTCAACCGAAAACCGAAAGACCCTAAAATAAACGAAAAGACAATGCTAGACCTGGAAAATCCGGAAGTCAGACATAAACTTCGTGTTTATTTCCAGGATGTCACTTCATGTAACGTGCATATTGAGGTGAGAGGGAAATGCAAGATCCTGACTGCCGGGTTCTGGAAATAATAGGGAGATTTCTCCATGAGTTCATTGAGGCAGCAGCCTGCCGCCACAGGTCCCTGAGGGTCATGACCCTGCGTACGTACACACGACACTTCATGTGTGTATTGGTTAAAGAGGAAACAGAAGCGACATGGGAAATTTCGGAGAATATGCATCAGTTCAACTACAGTAAAAAGGAATGACATTCCCGTGTAGTACCGGGCACGTCATCGAGATGGGGTGGGGAAGGCTGCGGAAGACGGACTGGAGGAGATGATCTAGGGATACGGAACAACATGAAGTAACATTTAACGTTGCAGAGGAACCAGTTCAGCGAGACGGAAAATTGTGATTAAAACACGAAAGCTTCAATGGAACATCTGGGGAAAGAGCAGCCATGCTGACTCACACTGATTAATCGCTGCCTTTGCAAATGCCGATTTATATTCTCTGTTATATTTATTTTCTTTTCAGCTTTCATGCCCTTGACTTTACACCGATAGGTTTGTCCGTTCCTGCCTTATCTGTGCTGTCCTTCTTGGTTAAGGGTACACACTTATGATTCTCTATTCAGCCGGAACCTCACGCGTGCCGAGAGATGAGTTCCCCAAAAAAGTTGCTTTCGCTCTGGAACTATTTTCCCTTCACCCCTTCGTATCATCGAGGTGGATGACGGGATCGATCATTCTGTTTCTAGTACAAGGATAAGTGGCAAACCGAGCTGCCAGGAGTGGCAACGTGGTCCTCACCGGGATAGAGTCAGGCTGAGATCAGACAGAACACGGTAGTTAGAGTAAGATGTTGGATGCTGTTTACACAGTCGATTGTAAATAAAGGAAAAGGAATCTGGGTCCCGAACGGACCATAACCTTAAAGTGAGATATCAGTGATGCTGTGTTTGTGTGGCGGTCCAGTTGCGGGTTTACTCATGCACAGGTCTGGTTTATAGTTCATGTCTTCTCAACAGATGATTGACATGGTTCAGAACCATGGATAAGGATAAAAGAATCATGTTGTGATTATTTGAAACGTCAGTTCACAGATAACGCGAGTGGTGGGCTTCGATTGTGGAAAGACAAGCTGAAAATGTGGATTTATTTGCTGAACTGGAAGTAGAAGTTCACTGGGAAGCTCTCAGAACAAAGCCAACACTAAGGCACGGCCTGTGCCAGAGTACTTGCTGGAAGTAAACTTTGCTAGCTGTAAATATTTTACATGCCTTTTAGTAGGCAAGGACGGCAAGGGTCAGTATTGAACAAGTAAGCAAAGAAACCACGTTTGGCAATAAGTATAGCTGAGGGGAATTCCACACACAGCGTTCAGAATATACAGGTGTTCATTCACTGTGCTTAAAGTGCATACAAGAGAAGGCATCGTTCAAACAGAGATGGAGAGAACATCCGGCAAACTGTAGTGATACTACCTCCAGCGTGTTTAATTTATTTGGTTGAATTTCTCCGTTCCATTATTCCCCAGTATTATTTAACCTGTCCTAATCTGTAAAGTATGAGCGAGGTCAATGCTGAGATCTCTAGTTGTCCAGGACTGATTTCAGGATCAGTTCCGATTAACCAATGGGTGCGGAAAACGGTGCCTAGAACGCTCACAGAAATGCAGAAGGAAGTTGATAAACACAGTGTTGAAATGCACTTTAATACTACCTAAATACAAAATACATTGTGGTTTAGCAATGTATTGAAAATGAAAGGGAAATGTTTGGACAAATGGGCCGAGATGTGGCACTTCCGAGACTCGATGACGAGAGGTCGTCTGTGAGGGACAGTCACATAGTGAATGAAAGAGTTAATTTGATTGGAAGTGTAAATGGAGTGCAGTGCGAGCAACTTTCATATTCAAATGATGCTTGCGTTTCATCTATCTGTGATAGACAATATTTTGAATATTTTGTTCGGTGACACCATAAAGTCATGAAAAATGTTAAACAAGTGAACAAAAGAGGAAAACATGTTCTTCGCTGG
The DNA here is from genome assembly GCF_009764475.1 of Pristis pectinata. Lineage (NCBI taxonomy): Eukaryota > Metazoa > Chordata > Chondrichthyes > Rhinopristiformes > Pristidae > Pristis > Pristis pectinata. Next base: position 8,790,147 of record NC_067442.1, read on the forward strand.
TCCGAGGTCGAGTGTGGGAAGAAGCTGATCGGCATGAGGACACGAGAGAAGATTGCCGTTGATACTGGAAAGTTTTGATGGGACAGGATATGATGTGTCAGAATTATCGGTGGAATCGGAAACTCTGAAATATTTATAAAAGTAAGGGAGTTATGTCGATTTTCTTTATTTGAGTAACGACCATTTCAAAGCTCGGGTCTGCGAAGTGAGTTGGCCAGATTGACTTTCTGTGCTGTAAGGTACTGTTCTCAGTCTGCGTACACTAGGCACCCATTGACCTGACAACTGAATGTCCGTGCGGAGCATCACTGGCGGTTCTTATATCGGTGTGTACTTGTGATGGAATGAGACATACGGGAATGCAGTAAACCTCTGTCATGTTATACCTCAACCACCCTGGTTGTCGCCTCCAGCACTAAACCCACCTGAAAGACAAGCGGGTGGCTGAACAATCCCCTCTCATGAAGGCGTAGCTATCACTTCACCTGGGACATTAATCTCATTTTATTCTGCAGGGACATATGATACCACCAATGTAAATATTCATCGGTAATTGAAGCAAATGGCGTTGTTCTTTTTTTTAAAAATAAGAACGAATGGACAAAATATCTTTGTTCAACCGGTTCAAACTTCATGAAACGGAATAGAAAGGGGAAACGCTCTCCACTGAAATTCTTTCCAAACGACATTCAGATAAATAGTTTGTAAAGTCCCTCTAGGGGTTCACTATATTACTCAACGTCACAATGAAGAAAAATAGTTCACATGAAGTGTTTGTTCAGTGGCTTGTGGATAATCTGACTGAGGAGGACAACAATTGGTTTAACAGATGTTCCGCCTGGTGTATAAGGGATCCTTGAAACAGAGAATGTTGGCAGTTTGGAACGTTTTGTACAACTGATCGCTGCTTCAGGTGGAAAATGGCATATCCAGCCATATTTCACATCGTCAGAATTTACTATACTGTACTTGCAGCGGTCGCTATTCCTGGTAAAGTATGGAACTGAATGGTGATTATTTGTGGCTCCATCCAATGAATTAAGCTTACGGCGTTGTAGATTATCTGTATCTTTCTGTCCAGATGCTTACGCTATTGCATATTTCAGGAAGTGGGAAATGAAAAGAAAACAATGTTGTTATTATGTTCTAAAATGTAATGTATATTACTTTGGTGGCGTATTTCTGTATGGCACTTTAAGTGAAGATTTCTATCTATTTATATCCCTGATTATCCAAAGCACATAATGCAAATTGACCTTTTATTATTAACACCGCCGAATACCAGAAATATTTCAGTGTGCTTACAAAGCGCACAAACGATAAGATTCCGCACCAACGTTACCTCCTTTCACATGCAATCAGGACTCGCCGGCGCCGAGAGGTGTGTGGTTTGCCAGTTGAGATCTGGACATTGCTGAATCCGCTCTGGATTTTGGCAGGCCCAGCACAACTGTGACCACCATACCGTGAAGGTTGACTGAAAGAGCGGCGAGACGATTCCTGGCAGCGCTCGATTCAGCTCAAAACTATCACCAGATTTTCCTGCCTCTCATTGCAAATAGACTTCTTCCTCCGCTGTCATCCCAAACTGAGGGAACTGTAATTGTACCATCTCCACACAAGTCCGTGTCTTCTAACTGTCAGGGCAAGAAGCAACGACCCAAACTCTGTTGTCTGGCAGAAAACACAAAAGGCACCTTGTCCGTCGGAATAAAAAGAAATGGTTCGGTAATGTCGCCACCCTTTTGAATTCCCGTCAATTGCTTACCAGTGTCGTAATTGCGAGGTAACTCTATTCTGAATGTGCCTTATATGTTAACTTGGCAAGTGCCATTTGGCCTGCCTTCTGTCTTCGCTGATAGTTGACAAGCACAACTATGGAAATCCAATATATTTTATTTTTCTTTAAAGATAAGTAGCTATGTTTGTCAATTACGTATATATTTATCCAAACAAGAACAGTTGTTTTCCACTTAACTGTGTCTGTAGCCGTTTCCCCACGACTGACCCTGTCATATTCAGTGCGACCCTCAGCTCCTTCCCCAGAGAGAGGGATTATGCTTTGTGTTCCATTAATTTAATCACCTCGTTGATTTGGTGCCTGGTTTCTCGTTATCCACTTCTACCATCTAATTAAACGATACTTAGTATACAGTGTCATGCAAAAGTTTGGGCACCCCCGGTCAAAATTTCCGTTACTGTGAATAGCTAAGCGAGTAAAAAATGACCTGATTTCCAAAAGGCATAAAGTTAAAGGTGACACATTTCTTCAATATTTTAAGCAAGATTACTTTTTTTTATTTCCATCTTTTACAGTTACAAAATAACAAAAAAGGAAAAGGGCCCGAAACAAAAGTTTGGGCACCCTACAAGGTCAATACTTAGTAACACCCCCTTTGACAAGTATCACAGCTTGTAAACGCTTTCTGCAGCCAGCTAAGAGTCTTTAAATTCTCGTTTGGGGGATTTTTGCCCATTATTCTTTGCAAAATGCCTCTAGTTCTGTGAGATTCTTGGGCCGTCTTGCATGCACTGCTCTTTTAAGGTCTATACACAGATTTTCGATAATGTTTAGGTCGGGGGACTGTGAGGGCCATGGCAGAACCTTCAGCTTCTGCCTCTTCAGCTAGTCCATTGTGGATTTTGAGGTGTGCTTAGGATAGTTATCCTGTTGTAGAAGCCATCCTCTTTTCATCTTCAGCTTTTTTACGGACGGTGTGATGTTTGTTTCCAGAATTTACTGGTATTTAATTGAATTCATTCTTGCCTCTACCAGTCAAATGTTCCCCGTTCCACTGGCTGGAACACAAGCCCAAAGCATGATCGATCCACCCCCGTGTTTAACAGTTGGAGAGGTGTTCTTTTCATGAAATTCTGCACGTTTTTGTCTCCAAACTCTCCTGCGTCCTCACCACAAAATTCAGCATCAGAAGTTTGCAAAGGAAGATCTAAACAAGCCTGATGCATTTTGGAAACAAGTCCTGTAGATTGATGAAGTTTAAATAGAACGTCCTGGCTGCAATGAGCAAAGGTACGTTTGGAGAAAAAAGGGTGCAGAATTTCATGAAAGGAACACCTCTCCAACTGTTAAACACGGGGGTGGATCGATCATGCTTTGGGCTTGTTTTGCAGCCAGTGGCACTGGGAACATTTCACTGGTAGAGGCAAGAGTGAATTCAATTAAATACCAGCAAATTCTGGAAGCAAACATTACACCGTCTGTAAAAAAGCTGAAGATGAAAAGAGGATGGCTTCTACAACAGGATAACGATCCTAAACACACCTCAAAATTCACAATGGACTACCTCAAGAGGCAGAAGCTGAAGGTTCTGTCATGGCCCTCACAGTCCCCCGACCTAAACATTACCGAAAATCTGTGGATAGACCTCAAAACAGCAGTACATGCAAGACGGCCCAAGAATCTCACAGATCTAGAAGCCTTTTGCAAGGAAGAATGGGAGAAAATCCCCCAAACGAGAATTTAACGACTCTTCGCTGGCAGCAGAAAGCGTTTACAAGCTGTGATACTTGTCAAAGGGGGTGTTACTAAGTATTGACCTTGCAGGGCGCCCAAACCTTTGCTTCGGGCCCATTTTTTTTTGTTATTTTAAAACTGTAAAAGATGGAAATTTAAAAAAAGCAATCTTGCTTAAAATATTAAAGATATGTGTCATCTTTTACTTTATGCCTTTTGGAAATCAGGTCATCTTTTACTCGCTTAGCTATTCACAGTAACAGAAATTTTCACCAGGGGTGCCCAAAATTCGCATGCCACTGTATCGACCTGTATAGTTGAGCATTGCTTTTAATTTCTAACAGATGTTCTATGAATGTGTTCGTTCCCACAATTGTTTCACCAAACACGCACGTCCCGGCAACGTCTGCTTTCCCTCTCACCCGATTGATCTCTTCTGCCCCGTGCCTACCCGAGTCCTGGACACGTTGATGGTATGTCCATTCCACAAGGCGGAGCGGTCAGAGAGTGACAGCTCACTTTAACAGTGATGATGTGAATCCCTGTCCCCGAATATTCCTGGGAGTCGTTTGACATCTTGTGACGTCATAAGGCTTTCCACGTCGTCTCCAAATATCTCTCAGATTCAGATGCGATTGCTTCAAGATGTTTTACAGATGCAATTCTTAAATATATTCATTCCAACAGTGACCCAACTGAGGTCAGTTATTTTAAAGCAGTATAATACAAGTAATTTGAAATTAAAACAAATCATTTCTGTGCATGTGTCGCTCCTCGCAAGTCGCCAACACCATTAAAGCCATTGGGAATGCGCTGGATGCCCTCCCGCCATCTGTTCACTGCATGGCCGAACCACCCGAAGGCGCTCTGTTCTTATTTAAAACCAGGCCTAGCCTCCAACTTTCCGTCCTGTCAGTTGACTTCAGAGCGTGAAACTAGCGAGAGCTCAGCTGTACATCGCTCACGAAGTGTCAGTCCAAAAAACCATCCGCACCCAATTCGTGAGCGCAGGCGGCCTGATCACCTGTCGGCAGCTCCAGTCAATGGCCCGATCCTAATATTAATTTCACTGTACTAATCAATTCACACTGACCAATCTAGATCGGTTGGGAAGTAACACCATATTTTGTAATTTAAATTAATCTAACAGCGATTGTGATCCTGTCCCGCGGAAAATGTGGTCTCTCCAAATGCATCACACGCTACCTGGTGGCCATGACGGCAGCAGATCTGATGGGCGTTGTCTTTGCTGTGATATTGGAGCAGATTAATTTCATCTATCTGTTTGCTAATTTCTTGTTGAGAACTCCGGTGTGCACTGCGATACTTGTCCTACGAGTTGCAATCTCGGACTCTTCCGTTTGGTTGACGGTGGTTTTCACATTCGATCGCTACATTGCCATCTGTTGTCAGAAGCTGAGGAAACGATATTGCACCGAGAGAACAGCGACTGTGGTGATCCTGGCAGTGTGTGCAGGGAGCTGTGCTGGGCCATTCCACTTTACTTTGCAGTGGATCTAAAGTGCTGCATCGCCAAGGCTGAATACTCAAGGTTACCCGTGTGGAGAGCCTACAGGTTTTGTAACGGTATCGTGACTCCGGTATTACCATTCGGTTTAATTGTGCTGTTTAATACTTTAACTGTTCGACATATTGCAGCGGCAAATGGTGTCCGCCGGGGACTCCGGAACAGCAGCGGGATCCAGAAAGATCCGGAGGTAGAGAGCCGGAGAAAATCAATGATTTTGTTGTTCTTTCTATCAGCTAATTTTGTTTTACTGTGGATGCCCCATTTTGTGCACACTATGAATTGGTAAGCGGAAAATTATTCCTACACAGACAGATACATCAGCACGCCGAGATATATCCTGCAACAGTTTGGGTATATGTTACAGTTTCTCAGTACCTGCATCAACACGTGTATTTACGGACTGACTCAGAGGAAATTCAGGGAGGAGCTGAAAAATGGAGTGAAATATATGTTTACATTAAATCGGCAACTCGGTAAATAAAATGTGTACCCGAGTAATTGATCTTTAAATTAATTTTCTGGTCTGTTCTATTTGTGAGTTAGGAGACTGCTGTTTCCAGATCCGACAGTATATTGATTCGGTTCAATACAAGACATTGATTCAGCAGATTAGGCAACAAGGATTAAATTATTATTTCCATTGCAGGATAATTGACTCATATATCATGGGTCTAAAGTCCACCGTGGCTGACGAAGAAACGACTCAGAAGTGAGAATGTGAAAAGGGATCTGTTGTATTTCCCTGCATTGAACACACGGTGGACAAAAGCCTGCTTAGTACCGAAAGAAAAACATAACTAGTTTTGCAAAGAAAAAATCCACCTGTCATCCGAAAACTGTGCTTTGTCGTGTTATTCTCTCATATTTCCAGCATCTCAGATCTACTGTGATATAACAGATCGTTTCCAATTAACAGTTACTAGCTTTATCACAGCGACATGTTCGTGCCAGACTTGTCAGGAACAGCGAAGTATCAAGGGTTCCGGTATATTTGTGTTAGGGATGTGAGCTGAGGCTCTCCCATTGCGCTTCGGTGATGTTGACGCCTTTGATGTCCTCAAACACGGTTTACTCGTGTGCATGTCTGTTGGTCATTGGGACGGCGTTCATACTTCCCATTGATCTTCAATTGAAAAAATAGAATTATATTGCACTTTCTCTGAATGAATCGTCTGCCACTCTTTCTGTCGGTTGTAACAACGGAGACGTTTCAATGCGAAATGAAGGTCTCGGTTGGAGTCAACCGTCAGGAAATACCGCCTGTAACCGCCATGAATTTGAAGCCCTAAGTCCGAGCATGACTCTGCTACACTCCTCGTACTTCTGGTGAAGATAGCCAAGATGTTAGGAATGGGACTGCAGTGTGTTGTGGGAGACTGCAAGATATCTGTAATCAATTAATAACAGTTGAATTAAATGTTCTATTTTGTCCATATAAAATTTTTCAGACGTGCAGCACATTCTGTTCAACAACCTTGATCGTGCTTATGGTTAATGTGTCAAGATTGTTTTAAACAACGTGATTAACCCTTCACAAGATCACAAGACAGGGGAGCAGAAGTAGGCCATTTGGCCCATCGAGTCTGCTCCAAAGAAACGGGGAAAAAGAAAAACGAAATGAGAAATGGGGGGGGGGGAGCAAGAAAAACTATTCTAACCTCAATTTCCAGCCTTATCCCCATATCCCTTGATACTTTGACTAATTAGATATCTATCTATCTCCTCCTTAAACGCCTCCAATGATCTGGCCTCCACTGCTGTACGTGGCAAGGAATTCCATAAATTCACTACCCTCTGGCTAAAGAAATTTCTCGTCAACTCTGTTTTAAACCTGTACCCTCTAATCCTAAGATTGTGCCCTCTGGTCCTGGACTCACCCACCTAGGAAAACAGCTCGGCCACATTGACTCTGTCCAGTCCTTTCAAAATTCTGAATGTTTCTATGAGGTCCCTTCTCATTCTTCTGTACTCCAGTGAGTACAGTCCAAGACCCGACAAACGCTCATCATATATAATCACAGGCCTTCAACCTGTGAACAATCCTCCACGACTACCTCCAAGCACCAAGCCAATTCTAACCGAAACGGTAACTTTGTTCCTCGTTACTCAAGCACTGCCTGAACTGCTGAGTGTTTCCAGCATTTTCTGCTTTTAGCACAGATTTCCACCAAATAGTTTTTTTTCCAAATTTAGTTTCAACCAAATTTGTGTGCGAACCACGTGATGAAAATAAACGGCCGTAAAGAGGCTGGGATGGCGGGCAGGGCGGCCACAACTTCCACTTTGAGGTTCTCGGGCTGCCGAACCTATTGGTAATATCAACCCAGGCCCCGGAGCAGATATCCACAAGTACGAGAAGGTGGTAGATCATCGATTGAGGGAACAACTACACAAGATGGTAACGTGCGCCCTAATGCCCTCTGATGTCCTGATGTCAGTGAGCGTGACGTTTTCCTGGATGTCAGATTCATCAGTCAGCTCAGATGTCAGTGAATTGATCTCATAAAAAAGCAGTGCACCAGGCTCGGTTTCCGTCACTGGACTATGTAACACAAGCAGTGGACCCCAAGGTCCCTCTGCTCCTTCACACTGCTAAGAATCCTGTCATTAATCTTGTATTCTGCCTTCAAATTCGATCTTCCAAAGTGTATCACTTCACACTTTTCCAGGTTGAACTCCATCTGTCAGTTCTCAGACCAGCTTTGCATTCTATCATGTCCTATTGTAACCGACAGCAACCTTCCACACTCTCCACAACACCAGCAACCTTCGTGTCATCCGGAAACTTACTAACCTACATTCCACATCCTCATCCAAATTATTTATAAAAATCATAAAGATCAGGGGTGCCAGAACACCACTGGTCACCGACCTCTACCTTCATCAATATGCTTTGTCACATCCTCAAAGAATTCAATAAGGCTCATGAGGCACGACCTGCCCCTCACAAAGCCATGATGAATGTCCCTAATCAGCCGATGCTTCTCCAAATGCCCATAACTCTTGTCTCTAAGAAACTTCTCAAACAATTTGCCCACCACTGAAATAAGACTCACTGACCTGTAATTCCCAGGGTTATCCCTACTCCCTTTCTTGAACAAAGGAACAACATTTACACCCTCCAATCATTTGGCACTACTCCTGTGGCCAGTGAGAACCTAAAGATCATCGCCAAATGCGCAGTAATCTCTTCCCTCGCTTCCCATAATAACGTTGGATATATTTCGTCCGGCCCCGGTGACTTATTGACCCTCATGTCTTCCAAAAGTTCCAGCACATCCTCTTTCCTCCCTTCGACATGCCCTGGATTATCAGCCTGTTCTACACCATCCTCACAAACATCAAGGTCTCTCTCAATGGTGAATACTGAAGTAAAGTATTCATTAAGGACTTCTCCTACGTCTTTTGACTCCAGGCACATGTTTCTTCTTTTATTCTTGATCGGTCCTACCCTCACTCTAGTCATCCTGCTATTCTTCACATGCGTGTAGAACTTCTTGGAGTTTCCCTTATTCCCACTCGCCAAGGCCTTCGCATGCCACTTTCTAGCTCTTAGGTCCATTCTTAAGCTCCCGCCTGGCTAACATGTAACCCTCCAGAGCCCTGTATGATCCTTGCTTTCTAAACGTTAGGTAAGCTTCTTTATTCCTTTTGACAAGATATTCTACGCCTCTTGTCAACCATGGTTCCTCCAATCTACCATCCTTGCCTTGCCTCAATGGGACAAACTTTTCCAGAACCGTATGCAAGTACTCCCTGAACAACCTCCAAATTTCCGTTGTGCACTTCCCCAAGAACAGATGTTCCCAATTTACGCTCCCAAGTTCCTACCAAATAGCATCCCAATTCTCCTTCCCTCAATGAAATACTTTCTCATATCGTCTGCTCATATCCCTTTCCAAGGCTATGGCAGAGGTCAAGGAGTTATGGTCATTGTCTCCAAAATGTTCTCCCACCGAGAGGTCTGAAACCTGGTCAGGCTCATTTCCCAGTACCAGGCCTAGTATGGCCTCTTCTTTCGTCGGCCTGACCAGGTACTGTGTCAGGATGCTTCCTATACACTCCAAACAAACTCTTTCCCATCTATCCCCTTTACACTAAGGAGGTGACAATCTATATTAGGGAACTTGAAATCACCGATAACAACAACCCTTTTATTTTTGCACCTCTCCAAAATCTGCCTCCCGATCTGCTCCTCAGTGTCTCTGCTGCTATTCCGGACTCTGTACAATACTCCCAATAGAGTGATCCTTCCTGTTTTGACTTCAACCCACACTGACTCAATGGACGATCCCTCCATGGCATCCTCTCTTTCTGCAGCTGTGACACTGTCCCTGATCAGTAAAGCCACTGCCCCACCACTTCTATCTCCGTCCCTGTCCCTTTTGAAACATCTAAACTCCGGAATATCCAGCTGCCATTCCTGCCCTTGTGACAGCCAAGTCTCCGTATTGGCCACCACGTGGTAGTTCCATGCATTTACCCATACTGTGTGTTCATCATCCTTGTTCCTGATGCTTCTGCATTTAATGTAGACACACTTCAGCCAATCAAGCAGACCGCAATGTTGCCCTTTCAGCTGCCGATCCTTCGTCACAATCTTTCTACCCGGTCATCTGCTTGTACGCTAAATGCACCAACCTCCGACCTGGGTTCCCATCTCCCTGTCAAACTCGTTTAAACCCTCCACAACATCTCGAGCAAACATGCCCGCAAGAATATTGCTCTCCCTCCAGTTCAGGTGTAACCTGTCCCTTTTGTACAGGTCGTAACTTCCCCAGAAGAGTTCCCAGTGATCCACGAAATATGACCCTGAAACTGAACAGATTAACGGCAGTGTTAATGACAGAAGGAAAAAAAAAACTTGTGGAATAGATCAGTGGTAGTTCCCATTTCAGATGCTGATGTCCAATCCCGAGAGGCGCCGATGGACCAGGTTGGGAAACCTTCCCAGGTTCACGTTGCTACATTCTGCCTGTTGGTGTGGGGTGAGGACCGGAATCCCCTCTGTGGAAGGCACTGCATTTCGTCACGGTATCAACCCACACACGGATTGGCTGCACCCGGGCACCGGGGAACCACCTGAATGCAGTAAATGGGCTTCCGAGAGGGAGACATACGCGCCCTTGTAACCCACCGGTAGTTGAGAGATATAGTGTTTCCTGTCCACTTCCTGTAGAGTTTACAAGTTGCACCTTTGTTATTTGTGGTGCCCATTCCTGTAGTAAAGGCAGGTGGAAAGCGCTCCTTCAGCACTGCGGGCACCCACCCTCCCTACACAACACCGTACTCTCTGGATCCCTATCGGCCCCGCCTTCCCTTCTCTGGGCTTTATTGTCCTTAGATGCTGCTCACGTTCTGAAATGTCCCCTTTCCCGTTTCTGAGCATCCTTCACCCAGCACAGTAGATTTACTCCATTTCCCATCTCTCCTCCGCCCCTGAATGAAGTGACTGAATACAGTGCATTTCACACAGGGGATTCCAGGTCCCCCACCCTCACCCACAGTCAGAAAAAGGCAACGTGAGCCAGTAGCCCCCGCCGTTTGACTGTTTAGTCACAACTGCATTTGCTTTAACTTCTGGAATGTGTATTGCCCAGCGCTCATCTATCCTCTTAGTTGCCTCTTCAAATAAACTATAAAGTGTTTGGCAGGTACGATTTTCCACGCACTAAGCCGTGCTAACTATCTCGAATCACACCTTACCTTACGGAATGCTGGTAGATCCTGCCCGTCAGTATCCCCTCCAGTAGGTTACTCAACACTAATGTCAGAATCACCAGCCTGTGGTTTCTTGTCCCGCCGTTGCTGCCCTTCTTAAATAACGGTACAAAATTAGCTGCCCTCCAGTCCTCCGGAGCCTCACCTGCAGAGAAAGATGAAGCAAATATCTCTTCAAGGGCCTCCGCAATTTGTCCATGGCTTCCCACAAGGGCTGAGGGTGCATCTGGTGAGACCCTGGTAATTTATCCGCATTAATGTGCTTTACGTCCACCAATGACTCCTCCTTTGTACTTCCTATCTACACTGCGTTGTATTATTACCCTTCAACTGCCCCCGTTAACACTCGGACCGGCGAATCTTCACGACTTATCTCCAAGGCAACCACGCCTAACCCTATCATCATAATATATTATGGTCTTATCCATCCACTTACATGGTCTTTGCAACAGTGTTTTCAAGTCTGATGAAATTTCTTCGACCTGAAACGTTAACTCTTTCACTTTGCACACATTCTGCCGACCTACTGAGCGATTGCAGTATTTTCTGATTTTATTTCTGATTTCCAGCCTCTGCAATTTCTTGTGTTCATTTTGTGAAGTCGAGCATCGCTCCCTTTCGAGGCGACTAAATCCCAGTAATATTTCTGGGGAAGTTCCTTCTGGAAAAAAAGAACAGACAGGAAGAGCTCATCACCAATGTCTGACAATAACTGCTGGTAACAGCGGGAGGAAGCCCAGAAGACTTGAAGCAAACAATGTCCCTGATGGAAATGTAAACGTTTCTTTAAGTGTCGGTGTTACTGAACTCTCTGCAACTGGAAGTGTTGGACAACGCGTTTGACCAAAAGTGTTCACAGCTGCAGTGGAAATAAATTGGCGAGAGTCTTTGATTTGATTCCAGCAGACAGCCGGTTCCCTGTCCCGGGACAGGTGAGGAATGTTCGAGCTGAAACTCGTCCTGCGCCGGCAGCACCTTTCACACACAGGGCGGAGCTCAAAACCTCCCAGAACAAGGGACAGATCAAATTCACAGCTTGTGACTCGCTGATTTAAGCAGAGAACATCCGCCCCATTGATTGGGATCGAACAACAAAGAGAAAACTTGTCAGATCTACAGGGAAATCCGGACAGAAACTACTCGCCAACCGGAGGTAAGGTTATCGCAGCCTTTGATATTCCTGTCTGTGTTTTCTCCATTTACCCTCTCCCCTTTTGCCGCTGTCTGACCTGAATCGGACCAGGGGTCCGGCCGTTCTGTGAGGGTGGGTGAAACCGGGACTGCGGCAGTCCAATTTTACCCCGGACCGGGGGCCTTCGTGCTCAGCTCAGTCCGGGTCGCCGTCCGTTTACCGCAGACACATTAAAACATTAATCACGGGAGCACAAAGTTGAATCGGAAGCTCGGGTATTCAACCTATTCTTATTCATGAACATTTGCCGCGTAGACTGGAATTTGATTTCCCACCTGACTGGGTTTGTGACCCGGACCCTGCAGCTCCGGGAACACCAGGTGAGACCGAGCTCTTCAGCTCCGAGCAGATGTAACATGCTGCACAGGGCGACGATCGCTCTCTGCCCAGCACCCCAGAAATAGAATCACAGAACAGTACAGCTCGATACAGGCCCTTCAGCCCACAATGTTTTCCGACCTTTAAATCTCGCCTAAGACAATCTAACCCCTTCCTTCCACATATCCCTCTATTGAAACCATCCCGTGGTTACCCAGGACCGAAGCGAAGACCCCGACGGGAGAAATGTTGTCACCGATTAAATGCAACAATTGATGTTTACAGCGACAGTTTGCTTTGGTCGGTATTGAAAGTGACGTGGGTAGGAGAAGGGAGCCGTGACACTGTCTTGTTAATGAGACAATTACAAAGAAAACTCAAATAAAAGCACGACGGGCATTCTTTCAGATAGACAAACGTTCCCCGGTTGATAAACTGTATCTTTGCTGAAAATATCTCTCACACTGGTGAGGGCTTCTGAAATGACCCATGAGTGTGTAACCGTTGGGAATAAGAGCGGACAGAGGTGGCGGAGGGGATTTTTGCAAATAATGCAGCAGACGGAAATATTGGAGATGTTATTGCATTCCCTGCAGCTTAAAGCGTTGAGTATGTTTTTAAACCAACATTGTTCGCAGTTCAGCGGGAATTGTCGAACCGGTTGGATTTCATTTCAGCAGAGCCCACTCCCTGTTTTGAGGAATGTGCGTGTTCGGAATCCGTCCTGTGGACAGGCAGCTGTTTTCACACAGACACTGAGCTCTGAGTCTCACAGAACAACAACCCGCACCTTTCAATTCAACCAAAGTTTCCTGAGCTGATTGCTCGGAAAAAGTAACAAGAAAATAACTTGAAAATATATCCACACAGAGACAAAGCATCCTTGCAGAATTTATGTGAGAATAATGCAGCTTCTGATATTTATTTCTGATCTTTCTTTCTTATCAATTTCGGAAAAGTGGCTGTGGTTTTGTAACAGAGAATCGGGTATCAGTGTTAGTTTCGCGTTGTGCTGATGGTGATGATATTCGTGTTTCTGCTGAGCTATGTTGTCACGTTTAGGATTTCCTGCACTCTGCGTCAAGATGAAGGACAAATCCCGGTGTTCTGGGGAAAGCTGGAGAAGGGCCGTGGCGGGGACACAGTTTGCAGGAACGTGGGAACGTTGGAAAGAAGTTTCTGATGAGAATTTCGGGAGACAGAATCCTAATTAAATCATTTTCCTCGTCAGTTAATAATCTCATGTCCAAAGAAAAATATCTCACCTCATTGTCTCACTTCGGATGACACCAAGCAATTTAAATAATTAACACTTCCTCATTGGACCGTCCTGATCCCGTGTAAAACCTGGATATCTCCAACCTTCTGCAAAGGAGACAACTAGGGAATAGTTCGTAATGCTGAACAAGGAAACGGTAGTGGAATTAAACATTCACCTTTGTGTCAATCTTCATGGAAGAAGTCACACAATACTTTACAACAAATACAAGAGAACAAACGATCCAGCGAGAAAGAGGAATTGTTGGACTCTGCATTTGTTCCTGTGGATACGCAGGCAGCAAATCTGACCCCTCATTTAAGAAAAAGCGAGTGAGAGTACAGGAAACTACCGACTTATTGGCCCAAGTCCAGTGACAGGGGAAATGGTAGGGGGTTATAAGAGAACAGTGAGGGTTGGGTTAAGGAGAAGCACAAGGAACGCTTTTCACCCAGAGAGCCGCAGGTGCCTGAAATGCGCTGCCGGGGTAGTGGTGGAAGCAGATACGATAGTGGTGTTTAAGAGAGTGGTGCTTTTAGAGAGGAGCTTAACATGCAGGGATGCAGGATAGGGATCATTGAACGCAAATTAGTTTAATTTGGCATCATGGTTGGCACAGACATCGTGGGCCGAAGAGTGTGTTCCTGTGCTGTACTGTACAACGTTCTATAAGACAGGGAAAGCACGAATAGAACCAAGCAAAAAAAGCATGGATTTATGACAGGGTAAATAATGCCTCCTCAGCCAAACCCATTGCGTGGCCCGTGGAAGGCACGGTAGTGTAGCGGTTAGTGTAACGCTATGACAACGCCAGCAACCCGGGTTCAATTCCGGCCGCTGTCTGTAAGGACTTCGTACGTTCTCCGCAAGTATCTGAGCGGGTTTCCTCCGCGTGTTCCGGTTTCCACCCACATTCCAAAGTCTACGGGTCAGGACGTTGTGAGCATGCTATATTGGCGTCGGAAGCATAGCGGCACTTTCGGGCTGCCCCCAGTACAGTCTGCGCAAAGACACGTTTCACTGTGTGTTTCGATGGACGTATGACTGATAAAGAAGTATAATAATAATTGTAGAAGGAGGACCCCGGGGAACTACAGAGTGCGTGACCTGGGAACATGGTTCAGGGAGTTCAGACACTGTGTGAGCTGAGGAATACAAGCCCCGGGAGAGAAGAGGCAGTGTCACCCGGGAACATGGGCACAGGGTATAAGACTGTGTAACCCGGTGAACATGGGCACAGGGGATCAGACATTGACCTGAGGAACGTGGGTCCAGGGGAAGGTGTGCGACTTGACGAACATGGGCCGGGGTGTGGTCAGACTGTATGAACTGGGAAAATGGGCCCGGCGGATCAGACGTTCTATGACCTGCGGAACATACGCCCGGGGTGGGGTCAGACTGGGTGACCTAGGGAACATGGGCCGTGAGGGGTCAGACAATGCGTGACCCCACAAGGATGAGCCATGTGCATCTGAATGCTTGCCGCCGGAGAGCATGGGGCTAGGGTATCGAACAGTGTCTGAGTTGGTTCATCAGGCCATATATTTTCCTCTTCATTATTGTCTAATGTTCCTGTTAAATATTTATTTCAGAACACCGAAACATTGTGAACTCCTGTTCCCACCATGGCTGAAGGTGCAGACAGCAGAGGGAACCCAATGACCTCAACATCGAGCAAGGGTATGTGCACGTTACGGAATCCTTTAAGGTATAATCTGTGATCTGACAACGGCCTCGGATTTGGTGCAAGAACCTTAGGTTCATTAACGAATCGCGAAGGGACTGGGCGAATGGAAGGCAGGGTCAACATTTTAGGGGCATCATGGTCATAGGTGGTGTGGAGCAGGAAATGTCTGACGGAGTGCACTCATCGGGGATTCTGATATGCACTGAGGCAGTAACTGGGGAGAGGGGGTCCCGAGTAACAGTAGAGAAAGAGGCCATGCGGAGTTGAACAGTGGTGATAAGTGGGTCAGACATGGTAACAAGTGTGTTGTTTATGGGGATTTCATGGTCACGGGTGTAAGCAGAGTCTTCTCCAGAGGACATCCCAAATGGATATGTTTCCGCCCTGAAGACAGAACTAAGTGGAGACTCCAACAGGAGGAACCGCCTCTGGGTAGGGCAGCAGCGGTGGAAATAACAACGGTTGGGAGGGGCTGAATGTCCTCATCTGCCGTATCCTTCGACCTGTCTTTAAATAAATCATTCCAAACATAGCTGACGTGTCAAAACTAGGTTAGATGTGATCCTGCATCCAGAGGGAGGTGCCCAGGTCCCCATCAGATTCTGACGAGGAGGTCCAGCTTCCAACTCGTGGAAGTAAGACCTTGGTGCTGAGCGTCAGATTTAGTAGGTATTCTGACAGATAGACAACGACAGAAAACTTGCAAATGGAAAATGGCGCTCATGGGAAAGATCACAGATGGTTTACGGAAGCGAAGATGCCGGCACCAAATCCGGGCCCGTTTATGGAAAACCCTGTCCCATATCTGGACATGTGTTGAAAATTGGGACTGGGGATAGAAGTGTACAAATGTGTAAAATGGGATTGATTTCAATGAGAAAAGCGGCGTGAAACTTTGAAACAAATGAAATGACGTAACACAATGCTTACTTTGGTGTGTTTGTTTTCGAGATCGCGAATAATGATCCCCAGATACTGGTTCAAATCCAGCCAGTACATATTAAAATCTTTAAAGCCTGGCAATTAGAACGATCCTGGCAGCCCGCTGTAAAATTCCAGTGTCAGTACCATTGGGTATGAAACTATCAGATTACCCTAAAAAGCAAACAGGTTCAATCTTGTCCTTTTGGAAATCGGGTCCCATTCCCCGGCTTGTTGTGACTCCACTCTCTGTATTGAGGCTGATTATCAGCTACCCTCAGAAGGGCAGATATTCCCTCCTTCTGAATTAAACGACTACCTGATTATAGATGATCACATCCTGTGAGCAGATCTGTTGTGCTTGGATCCATGCATATAGACTGCGGGGAAAGGAGTCGGGAGAGTTTGTGGTCGTTTGACGTTTTGTTGAGTGAAGACGAGGGGTAGGGGAGGAATCTCAGAAGTATTGGAGGTCCATCACATCTTGTTGACTTCTTAAAAAGTGATGCGTGAAATGGGTGTGTTGGCGAAGGAAAGGGGAATGTGTGTCCCTAGTTGGAAGGAACGGCAGAAAATTTGATCCGTTCTTAAGGGAGATATGTTAAACAGTTAGGAAGGAGATGGAAGGATATAGAGGTATTTCTTTTCCAAATCCACCCATGGGAAGGTGCAGCTGAATTGAAGACACTCAAATATTAGGGGGAAGCTTTTCTCCAGTGTTCACCAGATATGGATGATGCTGAGAGAAGGGAAACTCAGATTTATGTCCGTGTGGTGGCCTCATGCTTACGGGTGGGAAAATCGAATTTCAATATCAGATTTATTTAATTATTTGACCAGTTACCGGAACTTAAAATTCCAGGTATACAGACATCAAAAGACCTCTGGGCAGATTACTGGCCTGGGCATTTCCAGGTGGAATTAGTGACAACTGAGCGACACATGAGATTGAGCCAGGAGAGCATGCATGCTGCTGTTGTCAACAAGTTGTAATGGACACAATTGATATTATTGTGTTAACACCCGACTGTGTGTATGAGTGGAATAGGCTACGTGCTGTATATGGGAGGGTGTAAAGTTGTATTTGGTGAAGCAGCGGTTCTGTTACCTGTGACAGGCCGATAGGAGCGAGATATTCTCTTTATTTTCTCTAATTTCATTCAGAGAGCCGAGGTATGAAATCATTCTCTTGGCAAATTGGGTTGATTCAGACCCTTTAACGGAGAGAAGTGAGTGTACGACCTGGGAAAGGTGGACCCAGGGGTACTCGTGTGTGACGGCCGGGCGAGGATGGGCCCGGGGAATCGGACAGTGTATGACGCGGAGCTTGTGTTTATGAAGGATAATCCCAGTATGTTTTACCTGCTTCATCTGCAGTGGTTCTATAAAGGTCTCCGCTATCAGCACATCGGAAGTTTTAATCAGTATTACCAAGTCTGCGGGGCAGTTCTCCGCGCGTAGCTGTTTTCGTTCACAAGTTATTGAGATGATCACCCCGCAGGCGACCCAGTTCACTTTCACTGGCATTATCCTGTTGCAGTATCTGATCACCCAGAGCCCCAGCTCACGTTGGGGCACTCAGTCTAAATCTGTGTATTGCTCAGTTCCTGCATTTAATTATTTTTCAGGGAGGAAGCATACTCACATACGAAACGGGCCGGATGGGGATGGGTGTTGCCAAAAAGGGTTGTTGTTGTTCTGGCCAAGGGCGAGGGTTTTGTCTGGGGTAATGTTTAGTTTCTCACTTTCTGTTTGTAGTTCCAGAGTCTACAATCTCTGAGCTTCTAACACAGTGGGACGACTACCACCTGTTCCAACTGGCAAAATTCTACCGGGAAAGACTGAAACAGGCAATTGAAGAAGGGGTGGAAGGACTCAGCTGGATGTTAAGACAGGAGGAACATTTCAGTGGACAAGAATGTGAGGTGAGTTGGAGAAACACTGGTAGTTACGTTTATTGTCACAGAACTGACGGCATCAGAAGGGAAAAAAGACCAAGGTCAGTCTCACTCATTCACTCATATTCTGGGGCCTGTTTCCTGCACTGGAGACATTGATGAATTTATATCCCATAGATCCAGCATTAGGACTTAAACCTGCGAGGTGGGGAGCACTGGCGACTGTCGATTCAGAGTCATACGTTCCTCCCAAACATGTAATTGGTAATTGGTTTATCATTGTCACATGTACCGAGATAGTGAAAAAATTGTCTTGCATGGAATCCAAACAGAACATTCCGAAACATAAGTACAGCGAGTACAAATGGAAAAGTAATAACAGGATGCAAAATATAGTTTTACAGTTACCATTACAGAAAAGGTGCAGTGCAGTTAAACACATAAGGTGCAAGGGCCAAGACGAGTTAGTTTAAGCTATCAACAATTCATCTCATTCGTGCAAGAGAACGGTTTAAGAGTCTTATAATAGCTGGATAGAAGCTGTCCTTGAGCATGGTGGTACATGCTTTCGGGGTTTTGTATCTTCTATCCGATGGGGGCAGAGGGCGGGCAGAACAGAGAATCACCGCTGTGGGAGTGGTTGCTGATTATGTTGGCTGCTTTACCGAGGCAGCGAGAAATGTCGACAGAGTCCATGGAGATGAGGTTGGTTTTCGTGATGGACTGAGCTTTTGGCACACCAAGCTGTGATGCCTCCAGACAGGATACTTTCTCTGATGCATCTATAAAAAACTGGTGAGGGTCAACTGGGACCTACCGCATTTTCTTAGCTGGACTTAACATAGTGGTATAGGAGCAGTTCTTAAAGTGAGACAAGGCACACCAGCTCAGCTCACCCTGCAGGCTCCTCGAAAATCTCGTTGATCATGTACCAGAACTGTCATCTCCAGATTTGAATAGAGGCAGTGATTAGCTCCTTGTACCTATTGGTTCTATCAGCATGGTCCTTGGTATATCACACAAGCCTCATTTCATGGCAAAGTAAAGGAATAATCTGTGAACATGCATTTCCTCTATAAACTGATAAACGAGACATTTTATCTCTTCTTGCATTTAATATTCATATAGCATACCTTGGGATTTCCCTTTGTCTCCTAGTGATATCCCGTGGCCACTCTTTACAGTTCTAATTTCCTTTTTTTTGGTGCCGCTACTTTCTGTCTGTACCTGAAGGTCCTCCCCCACACGCCGTTCTCAGTGCTCTCCACCTCCCATATTCTTCTTTCTTAGCTTCATCAAATCCTCGCTATCCCTTGAGATAGAGGGTTGATTGGACTTCCCGTCCTTACCCTCGCACTTACGTACGTAGCCTCATTTGAAGAGTCTTCTGAGGTACAGTCCCCCACTTGTACAGTGACATTCCAGCGCTCGGCACGATCAGGACGTCCCATCATTGAACAGATATTGTATTCCTCGTTCTCTTCTCATTCCTCTACTCACTGTGCTTTTTTTTGTTCTTCACAGAAAGTCACCAAGCTCGCACAGAATGGAAAACGGAGAGACAGTTCTACACTCTTCCTCAGCCTGGTGGCAGAGAAAGGCTCCCGGGCCCGAAGGGTGATGTGGGAATCCTTTGTGAGAATGCGTGAAGAGTTACCAAAGTTGGACAAAATATTGAAAGAAATCCAAGAGTTCGGTACGGTTAACGAACTGAGAATCGCAATGAATGCTGTAGATTTAAACATAGTATATAAATCTGGTTTCATGAAAGCTCATTGTTTTAAGCAGGCCCCATTCCAGACGTATTCCTGGAAATCGCCCGTGGTTTAACTGAATTACCCACTCAGCTGAAAGGTGAGAAATGAAATTTAAAAATTCCAACACATTTCTTGTTAGAAGCAATGTCAACGCTGAAACGTTGACAGAATCAGGTGTCAGAAGTACAAAGGCTGGGGAATAGAGCGTAATATACTTGAAATTGACCACAAATCACTCACTGATCTGTGGATTCAAGTAACAATTGGTAAAATCTCTGATAACCACTCAGAATATTACACTGCATTATTTCAGCTCATCGAGTTGACACACTGTGAAAGCCCATACATTCTTGGCAGTGTCCTGTTACATGGTTTCATCGATCTTTCTTCTCTCTCCATCAACGTTGACTCAGATACTCGTGGTACTTGTTTTTTTTTAACATCTTCACTTCCCAACATCCATGGACACAAATTAATTCCTGGTGACGCAGTGGTTCACGTGCACTTCTTCCCGTTCGGTGCATTGTATGATGTGTTCATAGTGTGGTTCCCCCAACAGTGGGATAGCTAACTGTGGACTGCGTGACCGCCTTACAATTTACCTTCGCTCTCTATGTCCCGTTCAGTTGGCAATCATGACTCTGAGCTTCCAGTTGACTCCCATTTTATGTCTCCACCTCTCTCCCACCAAGATTCCACTAACATTGGTCTCGCACATTTTTCCAACAAAGCCCAGAGTAATTCCAGGTAAGGCAGCACGTTTTCCAACAAGACACTTGACAACGATGTGACATCAGCGTTGAATATAAATGACCAGATCACCAGCCTTTCTCGTCTTTATTTGATATTCTCTTCTGATGATAGTCGTCAATCTGTAAGGTCAACTCAGTTATTTACCGTTTCTCCACAAAGGCTACTTGACGTGTTTTTTTTTGCAGTTCCAACATTGTTTTCCTTTTCATTCATCTTCCATTTGAAAAACACCCACAGGCACACGCACACAGACATGCACACGTACAGCTTGACAGATAAGGAGCCATCGACAAACCTTGCCTCCGCTCGCCTATGCTGCACATGTTTGGCATTGAGTCTGTCTTGGTCTCCGCCCATCGAAAACAGTCCCTTCAATCAGCTCGTCCTCCTCTTCCTATACAGTTGAACGTTATGCTTCTAGTTCTAACTAAAGGACATGGACGTGAATCTTTAACCCTCTTTCTCTTTGCACAGATGCAGCCTGGCCTGTTGAGTATTCCGTGCATATTGTGTCAAACCAACAGCAGTAGCACACATGTGAATCTGCCCCTTTCCCAGATACCCAATGTTCTGCTCCCTATATCGTATATCCTCATAACGGATCAACACAGGGTTTCTCAGAGATTGGTCAACGAGAAGAACGATGCAGTAGTTGTAGTGGGAGGTGTCAGTGACAGAGCAGGCGAGACATGATAAAGTAGTGGGGTAACGTTCACTTTCACGCCTTCATTAATAACAGAATGTGAAGACTGCCATTTTACTTGCCCATTGCTAACAGTCGAGTCAGGTGTCTCTGAACCGAGTTTTAATGCCTGCATTAACATCGACATATTGAATCGATTAGTGTAACTTTTCAATAAGAATTGAGTTGAAGTTGTCAACTTACTTATTGAGTGAAGAGATATAACACTCTGGGCAATTTCTTTGTGTCCTCATGCAGATGTTCAACAGAAACACAAGGAGACACTGCGGGCACAAACTGAAACACTGAGAGTGAACACGATCCTGATGAGGGAGAAGGTGAAGGTTTTCCAGCTGGTTGATCGATACGCTGAGCTCACGGTCATTTCTACTGTTCGAGATCGGAGACTTGTGGAACATGAGCTGCTGGCAAGGGGCCGAGAACATGAAGAGTTGAGAGACAAACATCTCCGGGAAGAGCTGGAAATAATCCGGAATGATGAACTGTTCCATAGCAGCTTTTCCCGGAGTAAATCCAAATCTGGGAGTTCAGCAGCAGTGGCCGGAGTCCCGGGGATCGGAAAAACAACCATGGTGCAAAAGATTATTTATGACTGGGCCACGGGGAAAATATACCCACACTTCCAGTTTGTCTTCAGTTTCAAATTCCGGGATTTAAACCCCATAAACTGCAGAATAAATCTGAGGGAACTGGTTCTAGATCAGTATCCTTACTTCGGGAATATACTGGGAGAGGTATGGAAGAACCCAGAAGGATTGCTGTTTATATTCGATGGTTTGGATGAATTCAAGCACAGAATCGATTTTGCTGACAATCGAAGAGACACAGAACTTCAGTACATGTGCCCAGATCCTGAGTGCCGGTGTGAAGTGTCTGACATTGTGTACAGTTTAATCCAGCACAAGTTGCTCCCAGGGTGTTCAGTGCTGGTGACAACCCGTTCCACTGAGTTACATTTATTGGAAAAGGCGGAGATCAGTGTCTGGGCCGAAATCCTGGGATTTATCAGTGGGGAACGGAAGGAATATTTCCACAGGTTTTTTGAAGATCAGACGGTGGCAACAGCTGTTTTCAAATATGTGCAGGAGAACGAGATCCTGTACACCATGACCTACAACCCCTCCTACTGCTGGATCCTCGGTCTGGCACTGGGACCCTTCTTCACACAAGGAGGCAGGGACCTGCAGCGAGTTCCCAAGACCATCACCCAACTGTATCCCTGCTATATTTACAATATCCTGAAAATCGACGGCCGTGACATTGAAAGCCCCCGTGACGTGTTACTGAGTGTTGGTCAGATGGCCTTCACAGGAGTTTCCGAGAAGAAGATTGTGTTTACAGATAGAGATTTGATCAAGTACAACCTGCAGCCTTCCCAGTTGCTTTCCGGGTTCCTGACTGAACTTTTGGAGAGAGAGGATTCTGCCCAGAACGTGGTGTACACATTCCCACACCTCACCATCCAAGAGTTTGTAGCCGCACTCGCACAATACCTGACAACAGATTGCAGGGATATCCTGAGACTCCTCACTGAAGCCCACAGCACCAGTGATGGGCGATTTGAGCTTTTTCTCCGTTTTGTTGCTGGTCTCTCCTACCCAGGGTCAGCTCGGGGTCTGGAGGAGTTTCTGGGTCCATTTCCTCATCGAACAACCTGCCGAGTGATTGACTGGGTGAAGAAGGAGGTGAAATGTAGGATTGAAAACGCAGATAGAAGGAGTCTCCTGAACTCATTGCACTACCTGTATGAATCTCAGAATTGTGCTCTGGCTCAAGCCGCACTGGGATCTCTGGATACACTTTTATTCTCCAGATTCCAACTGACCCCGATAGACTGTGCCGTCCTGTCGCATGCTATTGGATTCTGTGATAAAATAAAACACTTCGATCTCTGTGGTTGCCGCATTCAATGTGAAGGACTCCAACGGCTCGGACCCGGGCTGTACAAGTGCCAGGAGCTGAGGTAACTGTTAATTTGTCTCTCATCTTCGTCGCAACTTTTTTCCTTCGGGTTTGAAAAGCGCAGATTGATTACAACCGGGGGAAAACAGTTCTGCATGGCATGATGATATCCAGAGTGATAACTTGTGGGGAGATAAGGGTCATGAGGAACCTGTGCAGATACCAGCATGGATCAGCCATGATCGGATTGAATGATGGAGCTGGCTTGCGGGCACAAGTGCTCTTCTCCTGCTTAAATCTCCTTTTGGAGGGTCTAAAATGCTTCTTTGTGCAGGGATGTTGGAATCTTTATGAGATAAGTAAATTAAATCTACTTCGTTACGTTTATTGCGGCCTTTCTCACTGTCTGTTACACGTCAATTGATGAAGCTCCTTCTCACTGTTCCTAGTACCTAGACCAACACTAACAACTGACGTTTGTATGTCGGCTCATCCCACCTTTTACCGAGGAGGTTGGGCAATTGAGGGAACTGAACTGTCAATGTGAGAAGGATCAAAACACCAAACATTCAGTATCAAGGGGATGAGCACAGCTCCGGGCAGTGCACTGTCAGTGGACGAGATGAGCTTGATACGCAGAACAGCAGACTGTAATTTAACCCAGTAGTGGCATGTATCACGTACCAACAACAAAAGAAATACACCGAGTCATGTATAAGTGTTAAAAACTATTTTATTAATAACTACTTATGATCATAAGAAAAATAGAAGTAAAACTGTTAGAATTTAAAATATTAGATCTTAAACATAACCCCAAAAACTAAACTCGAAATTTGTGTGTGTGGCAAATTCCCAAACTCCGAGTCCAGGAATAGTTCTCAAAGTTCAGTTCAGCAAGCCGTAAGGTGAAATATGTGAAAAGGATTCTTCAAAACCACCGTTGAACGAAGAAGAAATGTAGAGAGAAAATAGAGAGTAATTACTAAATCCAAATGTTCCACGATGGAACCCACACGACACCTCAATCACTGATGATCTCCATTCCTTTGTTCCGAAGTATCTGCCACCTCGAAGGCATTCAAGATGTGGCCGTCCACACAAATTCCTGTTTCCATCTCCAGGTTAACGACAAAGTGGACTCCACTGGATTGTTCCAAAACCCCATCCGTGGATTGTAGTGACAGACACAGTTATTGTTTCTCACACATAGATGCAGAGACCAGTAGGCAGGTCTCTCTCTCCCTCTCTCTCTCTTTGTTCTCTTGACTGACCGCTCCAAAAAACGTCATCACGTCCTTATCTCCTGGTGGCCGGACACTCACCAATAGTAACCTAATCTGTAACACCTCCCACCTAACAAAAAATTCTACAACAGCAAAAAAAAAAACGCTCATACAGTGAGTAAAGAAACGTGTTAATAATTATAATTCTTCTCAACAAAAGAATATCAGATTAGTAAAGATACATTTTTTCCCACTTAACATCGGGAAAGTCATGGCTGATGGCCTTCCATGTGCCTTATCACGTGTTCATACTCCATTTTATCCATTTTCAAACAAAATTAATTTTCTCGCGTGACGACCTTATCGCGTGACGACGATAATGTTTAACCTTCGAATTTTCAGACAATTTAATGTCAACTGCATTGGTCACAGCTGCGTTTTTCTCAAAACAAAGGCTCTCAATTTGGCAGGCTTTTTCCAGCTTTTTAAATTTCTGAACAGAGTCCAATAAATTCAAATACACTTCCTCGTTAACTCATTGTTCCCCTGGCAATTTTGAAGTTTCTCTTTCTCGATGTCCAGGCACGAGTTCAAAAGGACTGTATCCTAAGGATCCCTCTATTAATTCTCTCACTGCAAACAAAAGTAAATGATCTCCTTCATCCCAATCCTCTGGCAATGGGCTAACACAGTCCACAACCACCATCGAGAAAGGTTCACCAAAAACAGGAATAGGCTGCAAAGGAACCACAAGGGAACTTGAATTAGGTTTCCCTACCATCTCATCACTTGAGAGTACTTTTCTCTCAATTCAGTAAACTCAAGGTCTTTAGTCTGCTCCACTATAAATTCTTTCCTGGACAAAGACAAATACTTAAATTCAGACCCAATACAAGGATTTTGATCCTCCAGTGAAGACAGAAAAGTCTCAGACAAGTCATCATAACTTTCATCCTGTTGAGGGCTGTCACAGGGAACAACAACAGGCTGCACAGGACTATCGACCTTGACTAATTCTTTGGTCCTAGCTCTAACAAAACTCCCTCTCTTCATTGTTGACTTATCCTCTATCTGCTTCATTTTTAACTCCATCCGTTTCTGTTCCAAATCCATCTTCTTCCTTGCTCGATCAGCCTCTATCTGCATCCATCTCAGCATTTATCTTCCTTTGCTCTGCCTCAGCCTCAAACTTCCTTTGTTCCCGTTCAGCCTCTATCTTTGCCAGCTGAACTTGGGCCTCAGAAATGGCTGGTTCACTGCCAGGAAACTGTTTTAACACCTCCTCCTCAAACACCTTCTCCACATAATGGCCAACTATCAGTCTCTGAATATCTGCCGTTTTCATAAATTGCGTTACTGCCTCAAGATGTAGCTCTGCAGTAATTTTCACCAAATCAGGCTTCCTCATCCCCTGCAATCCTCCAGGGGTTGGATTTTTTCAAAAATGTGTCCATTGTTGCTGGTTTTCACACACACAAATCAATTAAGAAGAATTTTATCAGACCGACCACAATCAGTCATCCACTAAGACCCCCATTTCTTCAAACCCAGACCTCTAGTACCAGAGTTGAGTTCGATTTCAGACCACCCTTGTCAATCTTGGGATTCGATCCCGGACGAGCCCCCAATTTTGTCATGTACCAGCAACAAAAGAAACAAACTGAGTCATGTATAAGTGTTAAAAATATTTTATTAATAACTAATGATAATAAGAAAAATAAAAGTAAAAATGTTCGAATGTTAGAAGTAAAAATGTTAGATCTTAAACGTTAACCCCAAAAGCTAAACTCGAAGTGTGTGTGTGGCAAATTCCCAAACTCCAAGTCCAGGAATAATTCTCAAAGTTCAATTCAGCAAGTCGTAAGGTGAAACAAGAGCAAAGGCTTCTTCAAAACCACCGTTGACCGAAAAGGAAATGTAGAGAGAAAATAGAGAGAAATTACGAAATCCAAATGTTCCACGATGGAACCCATACGACACCTCAATCACTGATGATCTGCATTCCTTTGTTGCAAAGTATCTGGCAGCCCGAGAGGCATTCGAGACGTAGCCGTCCACACAAATACCTGTTTCCCTCTACAGGTTAACGATAAAGTGGACTCCGCTGGACTATTCCAAAAATCCATACGTGGATTATAATTACAGACACAGTTATTGTTTTTCATCCATTGACACAGAGACCAGCAGGCAGGTGTATCTCTCCCTCTTTCTGCCTCTCTCTCTGTTTTCAATGACTGACCGCTCCAAAAAACGTCATCCCGTGCTTATCTCCTGTTGTCGTAAACACGCCCCCCCCCCCCACACACACACACTACTGTGCAAGGCCTTAAAGGGACATTCACTAATAGTAACCTAATCTGTAACACATGACTCTTCACACTCTCCAGTGCACCCACCGACATTTCACCAGGGGGTATTGCCCACCCACCCCCACCCGTCAAACGGTCATGGCTCAGAGCTCAAAATTCTAGTCCAGACCTATAAACTGTGATCGGGAGCAGAAATCGGCCTGCACTCTAAGTGATTCCAGTACCCGGTTGTGAGGTTTATCACGGGAACAGAGACGGCGGTGGGGGCTCCCATACAGCGGGGATTGCAGGGTAGTGAACTCAGGAATTCCCTGTGAGCCGTCCTCTGTGTCTGAGGCTCAGCAGAGGAAAGAGTATTTTTGAAACCCCCAAACCAGTAACAGACGGGATTTAGTTCTGAGGAAGCGAGTGTTGCGGTTTGGGAGGTGGAACACAGCCTGGAATGGCTGCTAGCATCCTTGGGAGTATTGACGACACGGAGGGCACAAGTGATGCAGCTAATGCAGTTCGATCCTGACTCCGGCGCTGCTGCCTGTGTCGGGTTTGCATTTCGTCTCTGTGAACGACCGGATTTCCTCCAGGTGTTCCAGTTTCCTCTTTCGTCGTTGAGCTCGGCAGGATTATCAGCCCTGTAAACTGCCCCTCATGAGTAAGTGAGTGCTGGAATTTGGGGAGACTTGATGACAGGAATGCGGAGAGAATAAGTGAGATGAGTTTCAGTGGATGTTTGATGGTGGCACCGACTCGGTGGGCTGAAGGATCCGTTTCCTTCAATGACTGTGACATTGATGTACATGGCCCAGTACCATTAAAGTCAGCAGTGCAGGTACAGAAGGTGATTGGAAGGCATACGGTTTACCTGTTTTCATTATGTGTGACGTATTGATCTGATTATGATAGGATTCTATAAAACATCAGCGGCTGGTCACTGTGTGCGCTTCTGGACACCATTATTTCGGAAGGGGTTATTGTACAGGAGACGGCACGGAGGAAATTCACAGGGATGCCGTATGGTCCGCAGCATCTCACCTATGAGGAGAGACTGGGTTTGTTCTCCTTTGAGTCGGGGAATGTGAATGTGTCATGATCGGGGACGCAAAATTATAAGTAACGCAGAACAAGTAGATTGAAAAAAACTAATGCAGCGATGTCTATAAACAGAGAGCAAGGGTTTAAGGTAAGGTCAAGGAGGTTTAGTAGGGCTTTGGGTAGAATGTGATTGAAGCATGGGAATTTGTGGACGGCAGGTGTCAGGGCCGTGAATCGTGTATGAGGCAGATGTTAGATTTGGGTGACCACTTGCTGCGGGCCGAGTGCTCGACTGTTGGAAAATACGATGCGCACAGATCCGTGCGTTACGGCTAATTAATTAAATATGTTCAAATAGGAGTTAGTGATTGTTCTATGGGGCGGGGAGGGCAGGGATAGGAAGGGAAAGCTGAACCAGGGGACTGAATTTGGATGATCAACTGTAGTCAGCTGGAAGGGCCTAATGGCAGCCACCTGCTCGCATTTCCAGGCTGATATGGGTGGCATGGATATTGTGACTCTTCCCGCACCATCTCTCTGCGGGACTTCATCTCCTCTACCTTTGTTTTGGACTTTCCCCCCTCTCTCCCCGTGGGGCTATTTCGCCCATCTCTGTGTGGTACTCTCCCCGTGTGGCAGCCTTTGCCCCCTCTGCCTGTATGGTACTGTTCTTGTCTATGTGATATACTTTCGTCTCTCCTTCTGTGGGACACTTTATCCCTTCACTGTCTGTGGAGGACGCAGCCACCTGTCCCTCTGTGTGGAGCATTTCCCCCGTGTCTGGGATTCGTTGTGCTGCCTCGCTACCATTGTGAGGGACATTTTCGCTTCCCCTGTAAAAGAACATTCCCACTCTCTCAGTGTCTTGGACTCTTCCTGTTCCACCTCTGACGGGGATTCCTTTCCCGTCCCGAGTCTGCACTGGACTTCCCCTCTCACTCCACGTGGGGCTCTTTCCCCACTCCCTCTCTTTGCTACTTCTCTCTCTCCCTCCCTTCCTCCCTCCCTCCCGCACCTCTCTCTCTTTCTTCCTCTCTCTCTCTCACACACACACACACGCACACACACGCACACACACACACACACACACACACACACACGCACGCACACACACACACACACACACACACACACACACACGCACATGCACACACACGCACACACATTCATCAGGAAATTAAACTGAAGAGGTATCTACAGGTTTCATATTAACAACACTAAATTTAATAAATTCTTGTCATTCACCGAAAACCTCGAGGACGGGCAGAGAGGATCATTAACAGTGAAGGGAACCTGTGGTAACTAACGATAGCGTAGCGGTTAGCGCGGCGCTATTCCAGCTCCAGCGATCGGGGTTCGATTCCCGTCGCTGTCTGTCAGGAGTCTGTACGTTCTTCCGTGTCTGCGTGGGTTTCCTCCAGGTGCTCCGGTTTCCTCCCACATTCCAAAGACGTATGGGTAGGTTAATTTGGGTTTTAAAAAATGGGCGGCGCGGACTCGTTGGGCCCGAAGGACCTGTTACCACGCTGTAAAATAATAAAAAATAAAAAAAAAATCAGACTCGGGTTTGAAACAGTTTGTATAATGGGATCTATTTTGTGTTTAGACTGGGGGTCAATGCCCTGGGAGATTCTGGAGTTAAACTGGTGACTGCTATTCTGAGGAACCCAGACTGCAAAATAGAGAGACTGGGGTAAGTGATAGGCAATGAGAACTTCTTTCTGCAGTTGCTGGGTGTCGAACATTCAATGTTAATATGATCAGCAATTGTGTGACGAATAAACACTGAAGATTTGCATCGTCTTGTTTCTCACTGTGTCCTTCACCCTCACTCTCTCTGATCTCCAGACTGAACAATAACGGCCTCACAGAGTCTTGCATCGAGGATCTCGTCTCCGCTCTCAGCACAAACCGCTCAGTGACCTGGCTGGAGCTGGAGCACAATAAACTTGGAGATTCAGGAGTGAAACTATTGTCTGCGGCTCTGAGGGACCCGGAGTGCAAAATACAGAAACTGTGGTAAGTTTGGAAATGAACAGATTGTGAGAGGTTGTGTTTACAGTCACTGTGTGTCTGACACTGAACATTAATATGATCAGTCATTCTGTTATTCAGACGCACTGGGATTTACACGGCCCCCAGTCTATCTGTGTCCTTCACTTTCACCCTCTCTGATCTATAGGCTGAACAATATTGGTCTCACTGATGATGCCGCTGCGGATCTCGCCTCCAGTCTCCCTGAAAACCTGACGGAGCTGAACCTCAGTGACAATAATCTAGGAGATTCAGGGGTGACGTTGGTGTCTGCAGTTCTGAGGAACCCGGACTGCAAAATGCAGACACTGCGGTAAGTGTGGGACTGCGAGAGACGTTGTATAAGACACTGGCGTCTGACATTTAACTATGGTCAGTAATTGGACTACAAATAATCACTGGAGATTTGCACTGGCTCCTGTTTCTCCGTGTCCTTCACCCTCACTTTCTCTGATCTCCAGGCTGAACAATGTCCGCCTCACAGATGCTTGCACTGCGGATCTCGTCTCCCATCTCAGCAAAACTCCTTCACTGAAGGATCTGTACCTGGGATCAAACTCCTTCTCAGACCGATCTGTCCCCGCTCTCCGCCATCTCATACTGACCCTCCCGAGTCTGGAGTGGATCAGGTGAGTGTGTTCATGTCCAATGTAATAAAATATCAGTGGATCCACCGGCTTTTGTGGTGAATTTTGAAAATGTTGTTGAAATATTAAACTCAATCCCATGTTACTGACATTGTTGTGTAACCTGTTTATTTCCTGTTCATTCTTCAATCTGTTTCAGGCTGCGGGGGAATCAGTTCAGTCGGACCGGGAAGAAGAAATTGAGATCTCTGCAGGAACCCAGACCCGGACTGACCATGGAACTCTGAACATCACAATTTATAACCATCACGGGCCTCATGATGGGAATATCGTTGGCTGATTTCCCGCCTTCCCGTTTCAACGACTTCTCACTGGGATTAAACCCGAACGCCTCCAACTGTTCCCAGCCTGCCCTGCTGTCACGTGACTCAGCCGCCAGTCCACACATCGCTGCTTCTTCCCGATGTTCGGTCTGGATACCCTCTGGTGGGGCCCTGAGGAATCAGACAGACAGGTCGAGCCAAAGGTTGCTCTCATTCTGGGAGATTGACAATCTCATTCAGTGCCCCAGGTTAGGTAATCTGGGAAGATAATCCTTTTAGCCATGTTGCTAAGGATGGTGCGGCTGTAAGTTTTACTCCAGTCCATTCAGCAACCTGTCTATATACAGTAATGATCATTTTTAAAACACCTTAACAGTTGACCCTGAAACTTCAGCGATCTCGCACACTGCCCTTAAGTGTGATTTTATAATTAGTGCCTCTCCCCGGATGCAGAATGACGGTGGTAAACGTGACTATTGATTCAATCTACCAATCGTCGTGGTATGTCAGTTAATTGCGTATGTTTGATATTGAACTGTCAACCTTTGCGCAGATTGTTTTGCCGACAACTTGGAGAGTTCCTTAGTATTTCTGATTTAATTATAATGATGACGTCAATGACCTGTTGTCAGTTTCTGACTTGGTATCTGACCTCTGATGATTTCAAAGTCAAAATCGGGTTTACTGTCATTTGCACAAGTGCTTGTATCTACAGGTGCAATGAAATTCTTACCTGCAGCATGCATCACATGCACACCACATCACCTAAGCAGCATTAATATGTAAAAACATAAATTAGCCATAAATTATACACATTTTTTACAAGATAGAACACAATGAGAACAACAAAAAGGAGTCCATTTTAATGCAAAGTGTGCAAAGTGCTGCGGAACTAGAGTGATCAGTTTGAGAAGAAAACATGATCTCCTTCACTCAGCTTGTGGGGATCTGATATTCAGACTCTGCCCGCGGGTGCCAGACTCCCCAGGGAACAGTTTCTCTCCTTCGCCTCTACCCTCTCCCACGATATGACGAAAACTACATCAGATAACTTCCCTACTTCACACACACAAGGGAATAGAGCCCGTGTTATAATTTCTCCATGTAATTTGACCCCGGAGATCCTGGATTATTCTGGTCAATCTCTGTTGCCTTCACTCCGTGGTCAGACTCTCGCTCCCCGGGTGTGTTGTCCTGAACAGTTCCTGGATTGGGCAGCTCAGGCCTTGCAACACCGAAACCGGTCCCTGTCGCCCAGAGTCCCTGAGGCATGGCAAGCCACCTTCCCTCCGCCTTGCTCTTTGATTTGTGTAACTGCCGAGACACTTACAGTGTCGATGTAAACGCACCCTAAATCACTTTGCACTTTTGCTTCTTCCGGCTGTTTTCATGTTGGGAAATGTGATCCTGCTCTGGTCCGGCCAAGAAAATGCAAAAATCCCAAGTGACATCTGAGCTGCTTTGTAAGACCAGCGCTTTAGCCCGTGAGCTCTGGAGCCACAGGTAGCAATGGGGTATTGCGCAATGAAGGGTGCGTGTTGATGCTGGAAGTGTGTTGGCAATTGAATTGCATGACGTGTTTTAGGCGCTAACCGGTCGGGGATTTCGAGTGTCCCTGTGTAACCGGCTTCAGGGTTTGTATGTCCTCCTTCAACCCTGTGTAACAAGATCAAGGGTTTGAATGATCAATTTAGTTCCATCCCCGCCAGTGTCAGGATGACAGAGCTCAGAGATCTGAAACTCAGTGCGTCCGGCAGTATTAAGAGGGCCTCTTGACAAATCACGGATCATAGAATCATAGAACAGTACAGCACAATACAGGCCCTTCAACCCTCAATGTTGTGCCGACCTTTAAACCTCGCCCTAAGACTATCTAACCCCTTCCTACCACATATCCCTCTATTATAAGTTCCTCCATATGCTTATCTAACAATCTCTTGAATTTGACCAATGTACCTGCCTTCACCACCGCCCCAGGCAGCGCATTCCACGCCCCAACCACACTCTGGGTAAAACAATCTTCCTCTGATATCTCCCTTGAACCATGACATTAAAGCCATGCCCTCTTGTATTGACATTGGTGCCCTGGGAAAGAGGCGCTGGCTGCCTACTCTTTCTCTATTCCTCTTAATATTTTGTCCACCTCCATCATGTCTCCTCATCCTCCTTCTCTCCAAAGAGTAAAGCCCTAGCTCCCTTAGTCTTTCCCCATAATGCATACTCTCTAAACCAGGCAGCATCCTGGTAAATCTCCTCTGCACCCTTTCCAACGCTTCCACATCCTTCCTATATCGTTTGTGAACCCGGAATATTTGCGAGTTTTTTTGTTGTCATACTCTTTGTGGCGGTGAACACGTCAATCATGTCTTTACCCTGTGGAATTCCCTCAGTAATCCCAAGCTTCAGTCTCCTCCAGTGACACATGGGAGAGAGCAGCGGGGGAATTATTCGCGTCCATTGAGCTCTTCCCGTTGGCTGGGCTGCAAATACCCTCATTGTTTCACCACTTGCCGCCCTGTTGAAGTGCAGACTCCCGACGAGGATGAAAATCAAGGATAGGAAACAGCATCGATTCCAGTTCAGCTGTCCGTTCCTGCCTCAAGCAACTGTTTTATTTCCATCGATATTTTCCATTGATTGTTTGCAAGCTTTATCGGTTATCTAATGATTGTTTGCTGGATATTCTGAATCAACGACTGATTTATCCCTCTATATTCACCGGGCTCTCAATTCTTTCTTATTTCCTCATAGACATATTGAAAGAAAAAGATTGCATGTGACACAGAGGCAACCTGTCCAAACGTCTCTCCGCAAGTTCTCTGGCCGCACTTCTTAATTCTTCATTCTGCCCTTGCAGCGAAACTACTGATACGATTCCCTCCAAAGGGAAGTGCGGACCATGGTAACAACAGTTCTCCAGGTCATGATCCTCGGCGTAACAATAGTATAGTTTTCATGAAAGTTTTGGAGCTCCAGTTCTGCCCTTCACTTCTTCCAGTACAGTCACTCGACATGAATAGGTTCAGTCCGGAACTGTTGAAACATTATGCAGCCTTCTTCACGTTTGGCCGATTTTAGTTACACGTCGTTATATAGCCGCAAAAGATTAATCGGGAAAAATACATATTTGTTGACAAAATAAGTTCCACACATCAAGGACTACGAGGGTGATACATTTAAATATTGTGAACAGTGAAAAATCTTTCCCAGATGTTCAACTGAGGTTAAAGTACCAGGGGCGCCAGCTGCACGTTTTGCGAATAAAAACTGCGTCACACATCATGTAGAATTCGGTGTTGTGGGGTAATGGAAACAGAATCAATCACTGTCTCTCAGGAGGTAATTGGACGGTCACTTGAGCTGAAATAGTTTGTAATGCCACGGGAAAACCATCTGTCCTGGATGGTGTGGCTCGAGATAATGGGCCTGGGAATGATGGGGTCGCTCTGAATGGTGCAGATGTAACTTTTACAACCTTGTTTTATTTTCAAATACTCTGTGATTTGGTGATTTTACTGAAACCCTCAAGGAAAAAAAAATGTGTGATACTCTGTCCCGCTGACCACAGAGTGCAAATGGACAGTGGCATTCTTAATCAGTTGATTGTCCTTGTCCACTTTGATTGTTTTACTTTGAATCAATTATTTTTTTTCTTGCAAAGGTTGGGAAATTGTGCTTAATTCAGTTCGCATTCGTCGTGGAAATGCACCCAGAAGACGAAATATAAAGTTGTAACTGTTCTTTCTACGGGGCCACAGTGATTACTGTAAACCATGGGTCTTTGGATGACCTGATTCGGGGTGACTTTAAGCGGGGATTGACTACGTTGTTCATTGCAATATTCCTTGGAATACAGGGTGAGGATAACACGGAAGCCCAAACATTTCCAGTTGAACTATCCAAGCCAGAAGAACGCAGAGTATGGCAATGGGCGAAGGGTCCACAAAGAGGGACTGCAGCCATAGGATAGGGATTTGGGAAATAGCCCTGAACTGACCTGGTGACTGATGCATTCCGATTACATTCCCGGTGAATTTCCATTCAACTTTTGGAGGATTCCAGGTCTGACGCGGCCCGGAAACTGGTCGAATTGATTTCACTGTGAACCACATGCCCTGGGTGAAGTGGACGTAGGCGCGGGGCATATTTTAAAATGTTGTTTCAGTTTCACATTTCTGATTATTTTGCGTGTATCCACATGTGTTTAAATGACTTTCTAGTTCAGGTTTTGAAAAACAATTTCTATGTTAATACCTTACCTGTATCAGTAGTTTTTCTTACTGTCGCTGATTGTCAGAGACATAGAAACAGCCAAGGAAATGTACTGCACTTTACAAAGTTGACAGTCTTGGTCTCCAGCTTTACCGGCCGTGACGGCTGTGAGACATTTCAGTTTCAGCCTCTACACAGGTGAGACTTCGCCCTTAGACTGCCGAGGGCGGAGGGCCAGTGAGATTCTATCTTCATTCCCCTTCCAGCAGGCAGAAGACTCAGGATCCTGAGGACACATACCACCAGGCTCAAGGACAGATTCTATCCCACGGTGATAAGATTATTGAACGATTCCCTTAAACGTTGAGATGGATTCTTGACCTCACTATCCACCTTGTTTGACCTTACAACTTATTGTCTACCTGCAATGCACTTCCCTGTAGCTGTGACACTTTACTCTGTATTCTCTCATTGCTTTTACCCTGTACTACCTCGATGCACTCTGTACTACCTCAATGCACTGTGCAATGAATTGATCTGTACGAATGATATGCAAGATACGTTTTTCACTCTACCTCGGTACAAGTGACAATAATAAACCAATTCCAATACCAATTACACCTTTTGAGCAACTGGACCTCATTCACTTGTGTAGTGGCAGCATTATATTGACGAATAAATACTTCTTAATATTTAATGACCATCTCAGAATGTTGTAGTCCTTGAACTGGCTGAGATATAGGACGATAACTAACTCCACAAACTGATCGAATTCTCCTCACTGGGGCGGAACGGCCGTGATTGGTTTATTGAAGAACGTGTGGGGACAGCGAGGTGAGAACTCCATCCATAGCAAGTCGTATGGTGAATTAAATTCAAAGTGGGAACAGCAGCACCGCCAGCAGAGCCCCTGCCTCGCAGCTCCAGCGATGCGAGTTCAATCCCAACCTCCGGTGTTGCCTCTGTGGAGTTTGCTCTTCTTGGGATAACTTTGATTTTCTAGGGTGGTTCGGTTTCCTCACAGAGCGCAAATAATTGCGGGTTGGTAGTTCAATTGCCCACTATAAGTTGCCTCTCCCTGGTGGGGTCAGTGGTGGAATCCAAGATGAGTTGACGGGATGTGGGGAGAATATTTTTTATGATTAATGTGACTGTGTGCCTGACGGTGGACGCGCGCTCCGGGCCTGTTTCTGTGCTGTCTGACCCCATGGGATGGGGATTGGGCGGTTTGATTGTGAAGTCATTGTACAGTTCCCCGGGTGAAGGATGCCTCTCTTCCACGGCCTTTTGCATCAGGGGAAGATGCCTTTACGGTGGCTCTTTTAACGGTGGCGGCCCTTGCACAGCAGCTCCAAGGGACTTCAAAGAACGAGGTCTTGGTCCAATGACAAGGAGATTCACGATGATGGATCTCAGCATCTGCTGGAGAGAGTAAGCCCTCAAACGTTGACACGTAGGCGCACACTCAGACACGCTCGCACTCTAAGCACGCACATGTATGTGAACATACACATATGTACACACTCACACACTCCCTTGAAGTACAGCGGATGGACGCTCACAGCACATTCCAGCGCAGGTTATTTTTCTGCACCCATCTCCTTGGTTCTCGTTTCCCCTCCATCTTAAACTCCTCCGTCCCTCAGCTTCAGGTCCCTTGATCTTGCTGAGTCACGATTGAGGAAGAGGTAACACATTGGTTTGGAGTCCAATCTCCCCATTGTCATTTGACTGATGACCTCCCTGCAACACCAATGCCCAGTCAGCGTACGTCAGGGAGCTGGAGGCAGCCGGTGAGGGAAACGCGTCGTTTTAGTTGTTGGAATGAAATAATTACCAGAATAATTCAACGCAAATAGTTAAACGTATGTTCTACATGTAAGAAACTGCAAATGGAAGTGAAACGGAATATCCCATGCACTTCGGGGATTTCAGTGCTTTCTTGCCGACAAATTGCACCGTCGAGTGTTTAATTTTGTTCTGATAGGCAGAGATAAAATAGTCTGGAATATTCTGAGTTGCACTTGACATTCTGGTGAAGTCTATTCTCTGTGCATCTACTGCATGCAATTACTCAGGGCTGCAGTTGTGGTTAACATGCCGTCAGTTTCTCTGAAACTCTCCGGCAGTGTCTTAACTGAACCGAAATCCCGATAACAGATGGAGTCTTTGGAGTATTGCTGCTCCTCTATGCCATGTCACTCGTTCACCCCTACATGTGTTTCACATCTCCTCCTCAACACCCCACACCAACCATCCTGTTAAGGAATATCCACAAACTCCCCACGCCAATCAAATTGCCAGACAGGCGTCACTCTGTGCCTTTCATTTAACAAGATTATTGATTGCCATCGGTTTGTTTCCGTCCCTGTGTGGAAAGTGACAGAGTGACGAGGAGAGTAAGAAAAAGAGGAGGAGGAGGAAAGAGAGAGAGAGGAGAGAGAGAGAGAGAGAGGAGAGAGAGAGAGAGAGACGGAGAGAGAGAGACGGGGAGAGAGACGGAGAGACAGAGAGAGAGGAGAGAGGGAGAGAGACGGAGAGAGAGAGAGGGAGACAGAGAGAGAGAGACGGGGAGAGAGACGGAGAGACAGAGAGAGAGGGAGGGAGAGAGACGGAGAGAGAGAGGGAGACAGAGAGAGAGAGAGAGGAGAGAGAGACGGAGAGACAGAGAGAGATGGAGACAGAGAGAGAGACGGGAGAGAGAGAGAGAGAGAGAGACGGAGAGAGAGAGAGAGAGAGAGAGAGACGGAGAGAGAGAGAGAGAGAGAGAGAGAGTTGCACGGTATATACCCGATCCCCGGGACACTGCGATCCTCTGTCTCCCTCTCAGTGTTTTGTTGACCAACAGTGAGCAGTGTTTCTCCGCACCAACAAGATCAACAAAATAATTTCGTCCCTTCGCTTGAACCCACAAGCGTGAGGACACGGGGGCATTTTCTCTGTTCGGAATCAAGCGGACAGAGACTGAGAAACAGTTCATGCGCTACACATGGTCCCTCCGACAGAGGGAAACAAAAGAGTGCACTGCGTTCAGTCGGCCAGAACAGAGACATTGACTGAAACCCCGAAATCTATTTCACCGGCGCCGGACAATAAACCCCGAGGAGCAGATCCCCGCAAATCATTGAAATATGAACGAGGAGATACATCGGAACGACAGTTCTCCAAATGTAATTTACAGAGTAGGATAACAAACTGCAATGAAACACGCGGAAGGAAACTGCAGCATGTGTTGCCAGTGAACGTTATACTACTGGGGCCTCAGTCCTCCTGTTCTATGTGTATAACTGATGGATGAAGCTTGTGGAAAGATTGACTTCCATTGCCAGGGCGTGGAGTAAATGACTCTTGGAATAGCTGAGTAGGCATTTGAGAAGAATACGCCCGGAAGACGGCGGCAAGTTTGGTCTCCTAAAAAATGGAAAACATATTTCTCATTCCAAGGCGGTTCACTGATGATTCCCAGGATTGATCGCTGGGGTGTGGGCGTTATCTTGTGGGGAAGGATTAGATAGAATGGGTATAAACTTCCTGGCGTTCAGGAAGGATGTTGAGCTGGGCGCTTCGTTAGGTGGTGCTGGGCCTGATAAAGTTGATGTTGTGACGGTGTTTCCCCGTGTCAAGTGCAATGAGACATGGTCAAGTCCCTGGGTCTGTCATCGCAGGGAATTGTTGATGCTCGGCCACTGTGTGTATTTCAGACTGAAATGAGTGCATGTTTGGACCATACAGCGGTCCAGGACTTTGGGGAATGGGCGGGAAGCTGAAGCTGAGGCTGAGGATCAACTGTGACCGTACTGGTTTGTGCCCGGGTTTCAGTACCGCAAGGGCGCTCCTGCTGCCATTGAATATGTTCTTTCTATTCCCAACATTATTCAACGCTCTCAGTCTACAGTGGAAAGTCGTGGGCGGCGGGGTGGGGAAGGGCAGCGTCTGAAACAGACTGACATCTTCATGCCCGAATTTCCACCCACGACCAACTGCGGCAACACAGTCAAGTCAATAAGATAAAATAACACAGGATCTGGAGCGAGGCTACGTAACTTCATTTTTGACTTTGCAATCTTCCACTAGTTATTGCAGGATTATTATTTGTCATCTTCTTTCCCGCTGCCGTTCCTGGAAGGCTGCTGTGCCGTCAAGATTCGGAGAAAATTGCCCCAGTTTCTCGCTGTTTCAGCTTACAACCAGTAGAATTGGGAAGTGTGTTTTCGGGTGGCCATGATCTTTATTGCCAACTGTTTTGCAGTCGGCCAAGGTGGAGCATAGATTGCTCTGTAGCATAACATAGTTCTCGTCCTGATCCCCGCCTATGTTCCACTGTGGCGCTGCTGAAACTTCCAAACTCTTGTCGATCCTGCACATTCAAACATTTCCCTTCACAGTAAAATAATTCTTGTCATTGTGATACGACAATCAGGCTGTGTAAATTACCCGCGCCATGAGGCACGGAACTCAATCATTTGATCACACTCGTTTTCACAAGGACAGTCCGGATCCCTTACAGAATGCTCGCGGTTGGAAAGGAGGCTGGAACTGAGCTCTACTTAGGGCAGGAAGACTTGGTCTGACGGATATTTTCTTCGTCAATGCCAGAAGAACCGCCCAAGGAGACATTACCATCGTTTTCAGCTCCTCTGTGAATTTAGTTTGGGTCGCTGCATCAATACAAGTGTATGTGCATGAGCTCAGGCGCGCAAGCAGACCTCCGGTTTGAACAACGATATATCCGGGAGAGGAATAGTCGCGATCGGAATGCATGGTTAGACCGGCGATAAAATGGGCCGCAGCCGCCGGCAGCCACAGTAACATGAAGCTGCCCGATACACTGAACAGTAATATTAGGGATTTTCTCCTGTTTTCCATTTCCTTTTCATGATGATTCTCACTCTTGTGACTCCGGAATCCCCTTCGGGATTTTCTGACTGTCAACCCATCAAGCAAAAGGATTAAACGAAAGATGCACAACAAATCTTGAACAGCTTTCACTCGGGTGGACGCGACAAATGCTGGCGAACTCCTGGCGTCAAAATTAAATTCAATACCCCAAGAAACGTTGACAATTATTCGTTTAGGCTGAAATACAAACAGGTAGGGGATTTTCTCCAAGGAAATCAGGATCAGAATTTCTGCTGCAAGGATTCTCACCGTTTTCACTCGGCAGTACTTTGTTTTTAAACTTCTGACAACACATGGCAACATATCAGTGAGAGGTGACGACGACTGAACACCACTGTGACAGATCCAGACTGACGTTGATCAGATGCGGCATGGCGATAAGGAAGTCCGTGTAATGCAGAAATGTGGGTGGCAGACGGGGAATTAAAATGTCATACAGAACGACATTGATGATGATGACCGATAAATTTGACACTGCCGTGATCATCATGTGGGCGCCGATACATTTGGAAAGACCGTAGTTTCCTCGGGAAATAATGACAATTGCCAGCAGGTTCGCTGTAATAAAAAGTGAAAAGCCGTCAGAAACGGGCCAAATATTCGCCTGTCCCTCCGCTTAGTGTCATCGCGACCGGAGGCGTAAATTATTTTGGGGGCTGGTGGCATCGCGGCACTGAGAACCAGGCATCGACAAACACTCCAATAATGACCAGTAGGACAGGTGTTCAGGTGAGACTTCCAGCTGAGACAACAGCAAAACTTGCAGAGCAGATCGCGGTGCTTTCATATAATTGCTGGCGGCAGCCGCATCGAACAGTGTGTGAGCGGGTTCCTTGCAGCCGAGGGAAGGAAGGAAAATTGAGACCCAACTACAAACTAATCGATTATATTGATTAATTCACGGCGGGTGGACGTTCCCGTGGAGTCCAGCTCGTATTGTCCGTTCGTGGTTCCAACTGATCTGAGAGGTGCTGAGGAACCAGGCGCCCCGGTGGGAATAGAGTCACATATAGAGACGACCAGTGAGGAGGGCTGTGCGCCTTCAGGACACGGCAGTCATCAGATTGGTCCGGGAACAGTCAGGGGTGGGTTTATCATCACGATTACTGATACTCAGTGCCTCTGTGTCTCAACAAAATACAGAGGACATTAAAATCTATGCGGTTCCTGTAGTTTCGCAGAAGCTGTGGCGGAAAAGATGGTCCCGCGCTCTGGGTTCGCAGTCAGTGAGGGAAGCAACGGGCCACAGTGCTCGTTCCCCACAACATCCCCTGATCAGAGCGCTCTGCTTCCATCCCTGCCGCCACAGTCCGAGGGGAGACCAGCCCAATCAACATGTCTTTAACCTATCAATCAGTCAGACTAGCGGCTCCGGCCGCTTCACCCGTCGGTGGGGAAACCGGTTCACAAACGGCCCCAACTCCCCCCGGAGGGAAATGGGAATAAATAAACAAGCGGCACATTTGCTCTGAGGTTTAACCGGGAGTTTGGGGAGGGAGCGGGAGGCGGGGTCTGCGGGGGTAACGCCCCCTCGGCGGGTCCGCCTCCGCTATTGGTTATAACCAGTCACTGACGTCCCCTCGCACCAATGGGAACAGGATTGCTCGACCCCCCTCTGTTGACAGTTGGAGGGTCAGGTGGCGGTTGGTGGGCGCGCGCTCGGCCGTTAAACGGTCTCTGCGCGAGCCGGGCAGTGAGGGTGACGTCAGGGCCGCGGGAGCGGCGAGGGCGGGTTCAAGAGAGCGGTGGGGGGGGGGGGTCTGACCAGTGACCGACGGGGGTGGGGTCTGACCGGTGACCGACGGGGGTTCTCACCGGTGACTGACGGGGTTGGGGTCTGACCAGGGACTGGTGGGTGGTCTGACCGGTGACTGACTGGGGGGGGGGGATCTGACCGGTGACCGACGGTGGGGGTCTGACCGGTAACTGATGGGGGGGGGGATCTGACCGGTGACCGACGGTGGGGGTCTGACCGGTAACTGATGGGGGGGGGGTCTGACCGGTGACTGACGGCGGGGGGGGGTCTGACCGGTGACTGACTGGGGGGGGGGGGGTCTGACCGGTGACCGACGATGAGGGTCTGACTGGTAACTGATGGGGGGGGGGTCTGACTGGTGACCGACGATGGGGGTCTGACTGGTAACTGATGGGGGGGGGGTCTGACCGGTGACCGACGATGGGGGTCTGACTGGTAACTGATGGGGGGGGGTCTGACTGGTGACCGACGATGGGGGTCTGACTGGTAACTGATGGGGGGGGGGTCTGACCGGTGACCGACGATGGGGGTCTGACCGGTAACTGACTGGGGGGGGATCTGACTGGTGACTGACGGGGGAGGTCTGACCGGTAACTGATGGCAGTGGGGTCTGACCAGTGACTGACGGTGGGGGTCTGACCGGTAACTGATGGGGGGGGGGGTCTGACCAGTGACTGACGGGGGATCTAACCGGTAACTGATGGGGGTGGGTCTGACTGGTGACTGACGGTGGGGGTCTGACCGGTAACTGACGGGGGTGGAGTCTGACCGGTGACCGACGGGGGGTCTGACCGGGGACTGACGGGAGGTCTGACCGGAGACTGACTGGGGGGGGATCTGACCGGTGACCGACGGTGGGGGTCTGACCGGTAACTGATGGGGGGGGGGGCTCTGACCTGTGACTGACGGTGGGGGTCTGACCGGTAACAGACGGGGGTGGGGGTCTGACTGGTGATTCTACTGGATACTGGGAGGCCTGGAAAGAGCGGACATGGAGAGGATGTTTCCAGCAGCGGGAGAGTCCAGGATATGAGACCACAGCCTCAGAATGAAGGTCCGTCCCTTTGAAATTGAGATGAGGAGGAATTTCTTCAGGTGAATCTGTGGAATTCGTTGCCCCAGAGGGTGGTGGACGCCAAGTCAGTGGGTGTATTTAAGGCAGAGATCAATGGGTTCTTGATTGGAGAGGGGGTTTAATGGTTGCAGGGAGAAGGGAAAGAATGGGGTTGAAAGAAACCAGCGATGATTGAATGGCAGACCAGACTCGATGGGCCGAACGGCCTAATGCTGCACATGGTCAATTCAGTCCCTCCTCTCCCCCCACTGCTGGCTCCAACCCTCGGACATCAGCCTGTACACTAACCCCTGCCCCACAGCCGGTCCCAACCAGCTTCTCTCCCCCTTATGTTTCCACCTATCACCATGATCTTGTTCCAGGCATCACCCACCACCGCCCACCCCGTCCCACCCCTCATCAGCTCACGCCCCGCCCCAGTCTCCATCCCACCCATCCCCTGCCACTGTCCACCGCCCATCCCCCACTGTTGTCCATCTCACTCATTCCACCCCTCCTCAACCTCTACATACCGACCACCTTCCCTCCACACTCAGTCCGAATCAGGGGCTCGAACTCAAACGTCAACCCTCCTTTTGTCTGCACGGATGCTGCTTGACCTGCCGAGTTCTTCCAGCATT
This sequence comes from Pristis pectinata, assembly GCF_009764475.1. Classification (NCBI taxonomy): domain Eukaryota; kingdom Metazoa; phylum Chordata; class Chondrichthyes; order Rhinopristiformes; family Pristidae; genus Pristis; species Pristis pectinata. The sequence continues at coordinate 8,833,330 of NC_067442.1, forward strand.
TGTTCTTGTGATTCAGACCCTCCATGTTACAGAGGGACAGCAGGACGTTCACTGCCAGACCATTCAGCCTTCCTGCACGTCATCCAATTCCATTCCCCCACCTCCCCCATCCACACCCACCCTTCACACCCCACTGTCCCATTGCTACCTGTGGTCCAACTGCTCAGGGCTTGGAGCCCTGCTCTTGTGAATCATCTCAGATATCAGTGGGGCTGCTCCCTGAGAGTTCCCCAGAACAAACCAGGATTACACTTACCAACCGATGGAAATGTTGCTTTTTCCAGCTGTTAAAGTGACTTGGAGGTCCATGTACATCGATTCTGTAAAGGGCAGTTACAGTAGTCAAATAGTAAGGCTGAGGGACACCACACTCCATGTCTCAGGGACTCTGCTTCAGCGGTACAAAGCGCAGGTCTGCCTGTCCCGGGAGCACAGGAAGCAGTGCACAGCCCCACACCAGGGGAGGGAGAATCCAGCCTCAGTGACAACAGTGTGGATTGACCAGAATGATCCCAGGGTTCCAGGGTCACATTATGTGCAGAGATTACCACCTAGGATGTATCCCTGGGATACTGAAAGTTGATCCAGTGGAGGTTTCAGAATTTCAGAGGATCAGGTGGAGGAGAGGGAGGGAAACTATTCCCCTGAGAAGTCCGGCACTCGGGGACAGAGTCTGAACATCAGAGCTGGGAGCCTCAGGCCGGATCCCCACAGGCTGAGGACACGTCCATTGACGACGTCTGCCTCACTGTTTCCAGCAGCCAGACCCACTCAAACTGCAGCAGTCAGTGCGTCAGCAAATCCCACCCTCAAATCATCAGATGTCAAACTGCACGTCTGGAACTGACAACTGGTTATTGACTTCACCAACGGAAATGTAACGTAAATACAGAGGGACATTTTAATTAGTGAGGAAAATCAAAATAATCAGTTCACTGTTCAGTTCCAACCAGACAAAATGAATACATGATGAGTGGCAGGTTAAATAATCCGTCCCATTTATCACCATCACTCTGCATCAGGGGGACCACTGATTCTACAATCACACTTCAGTGCAGCTCCAAGATCACTGCAGACCCAGGCACAACTATTGAGATATTTGACAAGTTACCATTATATCAACAGGCTGCAGCAGGGACTGGAGTAAAAATTCCAGCTGCAACATCCTCAGCAACCTGGCCAAAAGGGCTCTCTCCCCAGATAGTCCCACCCCCGGGACACTGAATGACATTACTGGTGTCCCAGATTGAGCTCCACCCCGGACACTGAATGTCATTACTGGTGTCCCAGACTGGTGTCCCAGAAAATTAAAGAGGCATTGATAGACAGTCAGTAAGGGGTAAGTTCAATGGAGATGTGCGAGGCAGGTTTTTAGTACAAAGTGTGGTGGGTGCCTGGAATGTGCTGCCAGGAGTGGGGGTGGAGGTAGGTACGATAGAGGCGTTTAAGAGACTGTTAGACAGGCTCATGAATCTGCAGGAAAGTGAGGAACATGTTCAATGTGCAGGGGGAGTAATTAGATTAATTAGGAGTTATTGATTTAATTAATTTGACACAATATTATTGTGGGCTGAAGGGCCTGTCCTGTGCTGTCCTGTTGTATGTGTGATGAAATAAGCGTTATGTGATTTAAAGTCACACAACACCTGTTCTGTGCCAGGCTGTGCCGTGTTGTTGGTGGACTGAGCAGCTGGTGTTTGTCTCGGGTTGGGTCACATAACCCCAAATGTTTCTAGGGAGGACTTTACAGGACGGTGTGGCCTGGGGGCCCTTTGGTCAATGGATTGGCTTTTTTTTAGTATTTGAATACATATGATCTTCATGATATGGTTGTATAAAGAAGGAAACCAAAAGGGTTTCACCACTGACGCAACACACAAAATGCTGGAAAATCTGAGCAGGTCGGGCAGCATTTATGCTGAGAAATAAACAGTAGATGTTTTGGGTCGAGACCCTTCATCAGGACTGAATTCAGGAAAGTGTGATTAAAATTAATCCTTCATGTATTTTTTGACAAGGCATGTTAGCAGCAATTTTATTGACCTATGTCTGTGGTTGCAGAACAACTCAATGTCCTGTAAAGCTGGACTGACAGTGGATTTACTGAATGACTGAAAGGTATGTGTAGAAACAAACATTGCCTTTACTTCATATGAGAGACTCCAGATGCTGAAAATCTGGAGCAACAAGTGCAAAATACTGGAGGAACTCAGTGGGTCAGGCAACATCTGTAGAGGGAAATGAATAGTCGACTTTGTCAGGACTGGAAAGGAAGAGGGCCGAAGTCGGCACAAAACGTCGACAATGCATTTCCTTCCATTGATGCTGCTAGACCTGCTGAGCTCCTCCAGCAGTTTGTGTGTATTGCATTGGAATTGCTTCTTCATATTCTTAGAAAACGGGTCAGAATTTCAGAAATTATTTTTGTCATGATGAATGCCGGAACAGCCTGCTTGAGCTGCAAGAAATGTTGCACATTTTTGTCACTATCTGTTCACTGCCTCTCGGCAGGGCATGCTTGGGCACAGAGGCAGATGCAACAAAATTATCCTGGGGTAAACTGATGCTTTGGGGATAAGTTCAATGGAACAGATTTTGTGTGCAACTGTATGTAAAACTGAGAACTAAATTAACAGGCATATTGGGTGGAACATGGTATTTAACTGAGGTTGTTTGTCATTACATTGGAGTCCAAAATATTTTACAGCAGTTTGCTACTTTTTGTTGATCAAAATAAAGCTGCTGATGTTGGAAATCTGAAATGCTCAGCAGGTCAGACAACATCTGTGGATGGCCCCATTTCTGACGATGGGTGTTTCTCTCTGCACAGATGCTGCCTGATGTGATGAGTTTCCAGTATTTTGAGTTTTGACATTGAACATATTTTGTGACTTTTTTTTCAGCCAGTTCTGTTGAACAAGACCCCACACAACAATGTGACAGCAACCAGAAAATGTGTTCAATTTAGCTGTTTTTCCACAGTTGGCTGAGTTCAGGACAAGAAGATGCACTGTTTAATACAGAATTGGAGCTTTAAGGGATGTTGTCAGACAATTACTGTGCAGTAATAAACGATAATGACCAGTGAAGTGTACAATCAGTAAATTAGAAAACTATAGACTGTGACAATGTGGACCATAGGCAGCCCTTCCTCTGAAAGGCAGCCGTGGCTGAACCAGTTAGACAGCTGATTGTTGATAAGAATAGTGTTTGCTGGCCATTAAAGTTCTTCGAGGGTGACTTGGGTGGAGTTTAAGCAAAGTCCTGGTTTGTACAATGGCGCATAAGAAATTTGGCTGCGACTGAACATGTTTATTCACTTAATGCAATACACTAAGTTCTGAATTTGCTTTGTCCAACTCGGTTTTTCACTGACCTTGCACTAATCTCGTATCCTGTAAATACCATTTTTCCCATTATTTGTTCCTGCACTATTTTTCTGTCTACGTTTATTGTATGTCTTCTGTTGTGTGAGTCTGGGAGAAATGACATTTCGTTCCTCCATGTGCTTTACATCACATGGGTGAATGACAATAAAGTATAACTTGAACTTGAAAATTGTGGGTGTCCCATTGAAGGGGCCGAACGGCCTGACCCGCTGCATTGTCCCTCCGGTCCTCCAGCCACTGGTGGCGCTGTGGGGACCTCCGGCATTTCGCGGAAGCAGGTATTCCGCGCAGGTGTAGTGCCAACCCTAAGCATGAAGAGCGGCTGTAGGTTACGGACGGTCGTTGTTCAACGAGTGGGGCAAGGAAGGGGCTGGGATAAATCGGGGGTCGGCTGTAATGTACAAGCACTGCAACCGCGCTCTGCTGGACGTTGTCGGCTCCCCGGTGACCTCCAGCCCGGTTTGCCAGCCAGGGTCAGTTCGTTGCGGCTCGGATTGGCGGGGAGACCGTGGGCAGTCTCTCGGCGGCAGATGGTCCCGGAGAAGCCCAGGGATGCAGATTCCGCGGACGCGTGGAAGGAACCGCAGGATCCGGGGGCACAGGCGGGTGGGTGAGCAAAACTACTTGAGACAGAAAATGACCACGTACTACTCCGTGACGGTTAAGTCCCCAACCTCCAAAACCCAATGTATGATTCCGTGCATTTCATTTTGTTTCATATTGCAGGAGTCGGGACTTGGAGCGGGAGACGTTAAAAGAGGCAAGTCTCTGTGTTAGTAAGTTTGACTTGAACGGAGTCGGGACGGTGAGAGCGCGGGAGATTGTAAAACAGGCAAGGCTTTGGTGAGGAGGCGCAGGGTGACGAACAGGAACGGGCAGGTTACTCCAGTGGGGTTGGCCGTCCGGTCCTCCAGCCACTCGTGGTGCTGTGGGGACCTCCAGCGATGCGCGCGAACCGGTTTTAAGATAAATATCTTTATTGGTCACATGTACATCAGAACACAGAGTGAAATGAATCTTTTGTGTAGAGTGTTCTGGGGGCAGCCCACAAGTGTCGCCACGCTTCCGGCACCAACATAGCATGTCCACAACTTCCTAACCCGTACGTCTTTGGAATGTGGGAGGAAATCCACGTAGTCAAGCTGAGAATGTACAAACTCCTTACAGACAGCAGCGGGAATTGAACCCGGGTCACTGGCGCTGTACAGCGTTATGCTAACCGCTACGCTACCATGCCTAGTTTTCTGCGCATGCATGTTCTTTCTCTTGCGCACACACCACCCCCCCCCCCCCCCCCCCCCCCCCCCGCACTAGTGGGAACTTGAGGACCTGCTGGAAGTGTACAACGCTATGCATCGAGCTGGCAGCATGTCAGAGTCCATGAGGAAGGGTACCATTACCCTCATCTATTGGAGACCCATCTCACTGTTGAATGTGGATTATAAGATCCTGTCCAAGGCCATCGCCAACAGGGTCAAGTCTGCTCTGGGACAGGTGATCCACCCGGACCAAACCTGTGCTGTGCCTGGCAGGAAGATCTTTGACAGCCTGGTACTGCTCAGAGATACGATTGCCTACGTGCAGGACGGAGAGGTGGACACCTGCCTGGTCAGCTTGGACCAGGAGAAGGCCTTCGACAGGATATCACACACGTACATGTTGGACGTGCTCTCCAAAATGGGCTTTGGGGAGGGAATCAGGAATTGGATCCAACTGCTCTATACAGACATCTGCAGCGCAGTCCAAATCAATGGGTGGGAAGCAGACAGCTTCCCCATCAAGTCTGGAGTCAGGCAGGGCTGCCCTCCCTCCCCTGTCTTGTTCGTATGCTGTATAGAACCCTTGGTCGAATCCATCAGGAAGGACGAGAGCATCAGAGGGGTGACGTTGCCAGGCAGTGGGGGCACCCAGGTGAAAACATGTACATGGACGACCTCGCCGTCTTCTGCTCGGACCCGAGGTCAGTCGGCAGATTGATCAGCATCTGCGACCGGTTTGAGTCGGCATCGGGCCAGAGTCAACCGCGCCAAGAGTGAGGCCATGCTCTTCGGCAAGTGGCCTGACCGATCCATCGTCCCCTTCACTGTCAGGCCTGACTATCTGAAGGTGCTGGGGATCTGGTTCGGAGGGGCCGGGGCGTGCAACAAAAATTGGCGGGAGCGGATTGGGAAGGTGAAGCAGAGACTGGGACTGGGAACGGCGCTCCCTATCGATAACTGGGAAGAATCTGGTCATCAGGTGTGAGGTGCTCTCAGGGCTGCTGTACTTGGCGCAGGTGTGGCCTGTTCCTCGCTCCTCCAGCTTGGAAATCAGCCGTGCCATTTTCCGGTTCGTCTGGGGATCCAGGATGGAGCGGGTCCGACGGGTCACCATGCACAAGTCCCTGGACAATGGGGGTAAAGGTGTCCCCAATGTCGCCCTCATGCTGATGACCACCTTCATCTGTGGCTGCATCAGGCTGTGCGTGGAACCCAAGTATGTGGGCACCAAGTGTCACTACGTACCGAGGTTCTACCTGTCCTGGCTGTTGCGAAGGATGGGCCTGGCCCCGTGGCCACACGGCATCCTAGTCAGCTGGACGTTGCCGCACTACCTGTCCTTCATGGAAAAGTTCTTCTGGACCAATCCCTTGGACCATAAGTCCATCAGGAAGTGGTCAGCACGGAACATCCTGCAGACACTGCAGGAGAAGGACTCAATGGACACCGTGGGGTGGTTCCCTGAGCAGACTGTCCAGACCATCTGGCAGAATGCCTCATTGCCAGAACTCACCAACAAGCTCCAAGACCTCGCTTGGCTGGCGGTGAGTGGGGCCCTCCCAGTAATATCCGTCCTGCACGGTTAGGGCATCACCCCCAGCACGCGCTACCCCCGGGAAGACTGCACTGGGGACGAGACGGTCACCCACCTCTTTGTGGGCTGTGGGTTTGCGAGGAGGGTGTGGTGAAAGATGCAGGGGTCCTTGTCACGTTTCATCCCCAGCAGCAGCGCAACAGAGGATTCTCTGATCTACGGGCTGTTCCCGGGAACACACACAGAGACGGACATCAGCTGCTGCTGGAAGGTCATCAACTTGGTGAAAGACGCCCTTTGGTCTGCCTGAAAATTGTTGGTCTCCCAGCACTGCGAGATGTCTGTAGGAGAATGCTACCGATGGGCACATTCAAGGCTGCAGGAGTACGTGCTGAGGGACGCACTGAAGCTGGGTGCAGCCAGCGCGAGGGCTTGGTGGGGAAGGACGACAGTTTAGGGTTCTTCTGCCACTGGAGAGGGAGGGGCAGGGTCAGGCGAGGAAGCCGCTCAAATGTTGTAAATATGGGATTGGGGTATCACCTCAGGGAGCCACACGTGTGGCATTGGTGCTGTGTTTTTTATACATAAAAAGGTAACACTAAGAATTGAACTGTACACGAGTGTAAAGGTTTGAACAGTTTTTTTATTATTGTATAAAGTTTTTTCTATTATGAATGAAGTTTATTTTGTTTAAAAAAAACTTGAGTAGGTGTGTAGAGAAATTGCTCATAATAAGAATAATAGGGTTGTATCATTAGCACTTCGCTGGGGTAGGGAGAATGGCACTTAGGGCAGTGGAGTGCTGCTCCTGCAAGTTGTGGGAAGTCAAAACCTCACAGTCTCCCTGATGACTTCATCTGTTGGAAGTGCACCCAACATCAGCTCTTGACATATTGGGTCAAGGAACTAGAGCTGGGTTTAGATGTACTCAGGATGATCCAAGATGCAGAGAGCATCATAGATGAGACTTTTACTGGGGTGATCACACCTAAGGTGCATGCTTCAATGGGATGAGTTCTCACCAGGAAAAGTAAAGGGGGTGAACAGAGAATGCAGGTTTAACCTGTGGCCATTTCCCTCAATAACAAGTATACCTCTTTCGATACTGTTGAGGGGGATGTTCTGGTTTCTGGCACTGTGACTGGTTCTGAGGCTCAGAGAGAAAAGGTACAGCCAGAGGGCAATAGTGATAGGAAACTTGATATTGAGGGGGACAGACAGGAGATTCTGTGGCCACAGAAGATATGTCAGAATGCAGTGTTGCCTTCTGGGTGCTGGAGTCAAGAATGTCTCTGAGAGGTTGCAGAACATTCTCGAGTGGGAGGCCGAGCAGCCAGAGGTTGTTATACATGTTGGTACAAACAATGTAGTTAGAACAAGGGATGAGGTGCTGCAGAATGAGAATAGGGAGTTGGCTAAGAAAAGAATCAGGACCTTGAGAGTAGTGATCTCCAGATGACTCCCTGTGTCACGTGCTGGTGAGGTCAGAAATGGAAAGACAGGCCAGGTGAATGTGCAGCTGAGGAGTTGGGTGTAGGGTCAGGGATTCAGGTTCTTGGATCATCGGGATGACTTCTGGGGGAGGGGTGACCTGTACAAGAGTGACAGGTTGCACTTGAACCAGGGAGGGACCAATATCCTTGCTGGGAAATTTGCTAATGCTACACAGGATTGGCAAGGGGTGGGAATCTGACCAGGAGCAAGTCATGGGATAAAGCAGTAGACAGTGAGAGCAAATGGTTGAGAGAAGGGTAGGACTGCAGCTCAGTGTGCCAGGATGCAAATGCTACAAGCATGACAGGTATAGGTAAGCAAGGAGAGGGTGTTGCCTTTTGGTAAGGAGGAAGGTACAGCGGTGCTTAGAGAGACATTCTAACATTCTTGGGGGTTTTTCCAGTGAGGCTATATGGGTAGAACTTAGAAACAAGAAGGGGGAGGCTCACTCTAGTGGGGCTGTTTTGGAGACAGCCCCACACCCCAGCCAGCCCCAAGCAGGAACTTGAGCAGGTTTGTAGAGAAATCGCTGATATTTTTCAGAAGAACAAGGTTGTGTTAATGGGAGATGTTAATTTCCCCAGAATTGACTGGCCCACCCAGAGTGTTAAGGGCCTGGAAGGGATGAAAGTTTTTCAGGAAAGCTTCCTGAGTCAATATATAGACGGTTGTACTCGGGAGGGTGAATTACTGGACCTCGTCTTGGGGAATGAGGCAGGCCAAGGTAACTGAAGTGGCAGTCAGGGAGCACGTTGACTCTCATGACCATAATTCTATTAGTTTTAAGGTAGTGATGGGAATGCTTGGATGGATCCACAGGTTAGGGTCCTTAAACTGGAGCAGGGCTGATTTTGGGGGAATTAGGCAGGATCCAGCAGAGGTTGATTAAGTGAGCCTGTTTGAAGGGAAAAGAACAAATGGTAAGTGGGAGGCTTTTAAGAGTGAGATATCATGAGTCCAGGAACAACGTTTTCCTGTTAGGGTGAAGGGTAAACCTGGCTGTCTGGAGATGTTGAGGCTCTGGTCAGGTAAAAGGAAGCGTACATTGGGTTTGGGATGTCAGGGACTAGTGAATCCCTTGATGAATATAAAAAGATTAAGAATGCACTTAAGAGGGAAGTCAGGAGGGCATGGGATGGATCTGGCAGGCAAGCTTAAGAAAAATCCCAAGAGATTCTATAACTATGTGAATAGTAAAAGGATGGCTCGGGAGATAGTAGGTCCCCTTAGAGATCAGCAGGGTCACCTATGTCTCGAGCCACAAGAGATGGGTGGGATTTTTTAATGAATATTTTTTCTTGTATTTACTGATGAGAAAATCACAGTTGCTCAAGAGAGAATGCAAACAAGTGGAAATGGTTTGTAGAACATTTATATTACCAGGCAGGAAGTATTTGCAGCCTTACAGTGCATTAAGGCAGATAAATACCTAGGGCTTGACCCAGTGCAACCTCTGACTTTGTGGGAGGCTGGAGAAGAAATTGTGGAGGTCTTTGTGGAGATATTTGCTTCATCGTTAGCCACTGGTGAAGTTCCTGAAGACTGGAAGGTGGCTAATGTTGTTCAGTACTTTAAGAAGGGTAGCAAGGACAAGCCAGGGAGCTACAGGCCTGTCAGCCTGACATCAGTGGTGGGGAATTTACCAGAGGGAATTCTGAGGGACAGGCTCCACTGGCATTTGGATAGACAAAGTCTGATTAGGAGGAGAGCATGGCTTTGTGCATGGAAAGTCGTGCCTGACAAGGTAACCAAAAGGGTAGATGAGGCATAGAAGTGGATGTTGTCTATTTGGACTTTAGCAAGGCCTTCAACAAGTTCCCACATGGTTGGAAGGTTAGGTCCCATGGAATCCAGGGAGATCTAGTTGGGTGCATTCAAAATTGGCTTGGAGGTAGGAAACAGAGGGTGGTGGTTGAAGATTGTTTCTCGGAATGGAGGCTGGAGATCTGCAGTGTGCCACAAGTATCAGTGTTGGGAACCTGGTTATTCATTATTTATATAAATGATTTGGATGCAGTAATGACAGTAAATGACAGTAAACTTGCAGATGACACAAAATGAGGAGGTGTTGATAGTGAGCAAGGTTATGGGAAATTACAGGGGGATCTTGATCAGTTAGGGAAATGGCCTGAGGAGTGGCAAATGAATTTCAATAGAGATAAGTGTGAGGTGATGCATTTTGAAACGTCAAACCAGTATAGGTAATATGAATTGGGGCACGAGGGAGTGTAATGGAACAGAAGGACCTAGCAGTACAAGTGCATGGTTCATTGAAAGCAGCATCACAGGCAGATGGTGGTGAAAAAGACATTAAGCACACTGGCCTTCACCAGCCAGGGCACTGAGTACAGGAGTTGGGACATCATGTTGCAGTTTACAAGTCGCTGGTGCGGCCGCACTTGGAGCACTGGGCACAGTTTTGTTCACCCTGTTGTAGAAAAGATCTGGTTAAATTGGAAAGAATGCAGAGAAGATTTACAAGGATGTAGCAATAACTAAAAGGCCTGAGTTATAGGGAGAGGTTGGTCAAGCTAGGTATTTATTCTTGGAATGTAGCAGAATGAGGGGAGACCTTACAGAAATGTTTAAAATTATGAGGAGGATAGATAAAGTGGATAGACACCACCAGGGTGTCCAAAACTAGGGGGCATGGGTTTAGAGTGAGGGGGGAAAGATTTAGTGGGCTCTGAGGGGCAACTTTTTCATGCAGAGGGTGGTGAGTGTATGGAATGACCTGCAGAGAAAGTAGTTCAGGCATGTGGATAGGTACATGAAGGGGCAAGGCTTGGATGGATGTGGGCCCTGAAAGGTCTGTATCCGTGTTGTATTGTTCTATGACTCTGGAAACTTCTGATGGTCAGGCATCAGTGGGGAAATCACCGGCAGGCAAAGTGTGGGGTCGGACAGTATGTGACCCGTGGAAGATGGGTGCCAGGGCAATCAGTGTGTGTTGATTCACAAGGCAATGTTTTCCTTTTATATCAATTACTGTCTAATGCTCCTGTTAATATTGTTTATTACAGATCACTGCAATTTGTGAACACCTGTCACTATCATGGCTGAAGTTGCCAACTGGAGAGAGGATGCAGCGACTTCTGCATCAAGGAAACACACAGGTTTGCACAGTCTTCTGTAAAATATAAATGTTGTCCTGCCAGTGGGTCCGGATCTGGTGCAACTACCACAGTTTCACAAAGAAAGAGGGAACAGGGAAGGGGCTGAGCACAGAGAACAGGGGCAGCACAGTCACAGGTGGAGTAACACAGGAACTGTCTGATAAATCGCTGTTACTGGGATATTTGACAGATAAAGACAGTGACTGAAGAGAGGCTTCCTGAGGAAGAGAGTGAGCTGGGAAGCAGGGGGATATCTGCAGTAGAGCAGGTCAGACAGTGTCACCGAAGTACACTGGCTTCTCAAGGCAGCAGTCTGGGAAGGAAGTAGGAGGGGAAGTAGGAGGGGAAGTAGGAGGGGAAGCCGTCATGGTTGTTAGGTCTGAGGGGTTGAATGTGCCATATTCTTCAATTTAAAAAAAACATTGCAAGGATATTTCACATGTCAGAAGCAGGAGAGATTGTGACCTCGTGCAGGGGTTGAGCCATCATCATATTTTCACATTACAATGTGTGGATGTGAACATAGTGTTCAAGGGCAGATTGAATAACTGATTCTGACAGAGAGATGGATGTAATTCTGCAAGCAGAAAACAACATTACTGGAAAAGTGCAGAAGTTTCACCAGTTGTTATTTGTTTAGAAGTAGTTGCTGAACGCTGTCCCCAGTGTTAATACCTTTCTGGTCACATTGGGAGGTATTTGCATTGGGTACAGCAGGATTGGTCAAAGGGTAAAATATGGTTGATTGTCAGTGAGGTAAGGGATGTAGAGTTTTGAAAGGAACAGTCTGTGGTGCTACTGTGGTTCAGTTAGAATGTTGGTGTTCAGAGTCATAGATCGTAAAGTGCAGAAACAGGCCTTTGACCTACCACGTCTATGCCAACCATCAATCTATCTATACCAATTCCTTATACCAGCCTACTGTACCTCTACACTTCCAGTGCTCATCCAGCTACATGTTGTGAGAGTATCTGCCTCCACTCCCTCAGACAGTGCGTCTCAGGCTTCAACTATCCTCCGGGTGAAAAATACTTTTAAGTCGGTTTATTATTGTCACGTGGCTGGAGGTACAGTGAAAAACTTTTGCATGTCATCCATGCAGATCATTTCGTCACATCAGTACTTTAAGGTAGCACAAGAGAAAACAACAACAGAACACAGAATGAAGTCTTGACCCGAAACGTCGACTGTTTATTTCCATCCGTAGATGCTGCCTGGCCTGCTGAGTTCCTCCAGCATTTTGTGTCTGGTGCTGCAGAATAAAGTATTACAGTTACAGAGAAAGTGCAGCGCAGGCAATAAATTGCAAGGCCATAACGGAGTAGATTGTGAGGTTGAGAGTCCATCTTATTGTACGAGGGAACTGTTCAACAGTCTTATAACAGTGGGATAGAAGCTGTACATACTTTCAGGCTTTTGAATCTTCTGCCCAATGGGAGGGGGGAGAAGAGAGAACATCTGAGGTGAGTGGGATCTTTGATTATGTTTTCTGAGATCCTCTTTGAAACATACTTACCTTTAAATCTCTGCTTTTTACCATGGGAAAAAGCTTTTTTTTTTATTCTACTATATCTATACCTCTGACATATCTCCCATTGTCTGTCTCTCCTGCAAGGAAAACAAGCTCAGCCAATCCAGTCTTTTGTAATTGAAATGTTCAATCCCAAGCAATACCCTACTGAATCTCCTCTGCACCCTCTCCAGTGCAACCGCATCCTTCCTATAACATGGTGACCAGAACTGTGCACTCTCTTCCAACTGGTCTAATCAACATTTTATAAGGCTGTAACCAGACCTGCCTGCACTTGTATTCTGTGCTGCACCTAATGACGGCAAACATGCTCGATGTTACCTTTGCCACATTATCTACCTGTGCTGCTACCGTCAGTGATTTTTGGATATGTACACAAATCTCATACTCCCTAGCGCCCTATTATTAATGGTGAATATACTACCCTCATTTGAACCTCCAAAATGCATCACCCCACACAGCATGATTAAATTTGATCTGTCATTGCTCTGTCTAACAAGTTGAATAATGATCCCCAAATACAGGACAGTGAGCTTAAAATTTCTGGTGGGAAAGTTACAGGACGGGATTCTGGGGGTCAGGATTTATCAGCATTTGGAAAGACAAGGACTAATTAGGGACAGTCAGCATGGTTTTGAGCATGGGAAATCATGTCTCACAAATTTGACTGTTTTTTTTTTGAAGAGGTAACCGAGGGGATTGGCGAGGGCAGGGCTGTAGATATGGTCTACGTAGACCTTTGCAAGGATTTTGACAAGGTCCTCAATGGGAGGCAGGCCTGGAAGGTCAGACCACATGGAATCCAGGGTGTGTGAGGTAACTGGATACAGAACTGGATTGGTGGGTGGGTTGATAGTGGAGGGTTGTTTGGAGGCCTATGACCAGTGATGTGCCACAGGGATGGGTGCTGAGTCCACTGCTTGCTATCCATATTAACAATTTGGGAGTTAATGTGTTGGTGTGGTTAGTAAGTTTCCAGACAAGATTAAAATTGGTGGTGTAGTGGACCTTAAAGGGTTATCTAAGTTTACAAGGTGATCCAGACCAACTTGGAAAATGGGCCAAGGAATGGTAAATGGAATCTTAATTCGGTGAGCTGCTACACTTTGCTAAGTTAAACAAGGTCAGGACTTGCACAGTAAATGGTAGGGCTCTGGAAAGTGTTGTAGCACAAGGGGAGCAAAGGCTACAGGTGCATAGTTCCCTGAAACTGGAGAGACAGATCGACAGGATGGTGAAGAATGTGTTCGGCACTCTTGCCTTTGTCGATCAGAGCACTGAGTACAGTAGTTGGGATGTTGTGTTAGATCTGTGCAACACATTGGTAAGACTGCAATTGGGACTTTTGGATGCAATATCTGGATGTAGGAAGGATGCAATTAAGCTGAAAAAGTTGTAGAGAAGGTTAACGAGGATGTTACCAGGACTGGAGGGCTTGAGATACAAGGAGAGACTAGATAAGCTTGGACATTTCTCCCTGGAGCAGAGGAGGCTGAGGGGTGAATTTCTTGAGGTATATAATATGAGGGGCACAGATAAATAGAACCACAGAACAGCACAGCACGATACAGGCCCTTCGGTCCACAATGTTGTGCTGACCTTTAAATCTCACTTCAGTCTATCTAACCCCTTCCTCCCACATATCCCTCTATTTTATATTCCTCCATATGCTTATCTAACAATCTCTTGAATTTGACCAACTACTCTCTGGGTAAAAAAACCTCCCTCTGATATCTTCCTTGAACTTCCCACCCATTACTTTAAAGCCATGGCTCTTGCATTGAGCATTGGTGCCCTAGCAAAGAGGCGTTGGCTGTCTACTCTATCTATTCCTCTTAATATTTTGAATACCTCTATCATGTCTCCCCTCATCCTCCTCTTCTCCAAAGAGAAAAGCCCTAGCTCCCTTAGTCTCTCCTCATAATCCGTACACTCCAAACCAGGCAGCAACCTGGTAAATCTCCTCTACACCCTTTCCAATGCTTCCTATGATGAGGCAACCAGAACTGGACACAGTACTCCAAGTGTGGTCTAACCAGAGTTTTGTAGAGCTGCATCATTACCTCGCGGCTCTTAAACTTGATCCCTCCACTTTTGAAAGCTAACATCCCATAAGCTTTCTTAACTACCCTATCCACCTGTGAGGCAAGTTTCAGGGATGTGTGGATATGAACCCCCAGATCCCTCTGCTCCTCCACACTACCCAGAATCCTGCCATTAACTGTATACTCTGCCTTGGAGTTTGTCCTTCCAAAGTGTATCACCTCACACTTCTCCGGATTGAACGCCATCTGCCTCTTTTCAGCAAAGCTCTGCATCCTATCAATATCCCTCTGCAACCTCCTACAGTCCTCCACACTATCCACAGCAAGACCAACCTTTGTTGTCTGCAAACTTGCCAACCCACCCTTTCACCCCCTCATCCAAGTCATTAATAAAAATCACGAACTGATCCTTGTGGGTCACCGCTTGTCACAGCCCACCAATCTGAATGCATCCCCTCCACCATGACCCTCTGCTTTCTACATGCAAGCCAATTTTGAATCCACATAGCCAAGCCTCCCTGGATCCCATGCCCTCTGACCTTCTGAAGAAGCCTACCATGTGGAACCTTGTCAAATGCCTTACTAAAATCCATGTAGACCACACCTAATGCAATACCCTCATGAATCTGCCTGGTCACCACCTATCAGGCTTGTGAGACATGATCTGCCCTTCACAAAGCCAGGCTGGCTGTCCCTAATCAGACCATGATTCTCTAAATGCTCATGAACCCTATCTCTAAGAATCCTCTAAGGTGAATGATCACTGTCTTTTTTCCCAAAGTAGGGCGGTCCCTGGATCGTAGGTTGAAGGTGAATGGGGAAATAGTTAAGAGATCTGAAGGGCAATTTCATCCACACCTGGTGATAGGTATATGGAACCTGCTGCCAGAGGGAGTGGGTGAGGTGGGTACAATTTTGCTTAAAATTGTACAGGTACGTGGCATTTAGACAGGTATGTGGGTAGGAAAGGTTTAAAGGGATATGGGCCAAACATGGGGAGATGGGACTAGCTCGTGTAGACATCTTGGTCAGCATGAATGAGTTGGGCTGAACAGCCTGTTGCCGTGCTGTGTAAGTTTATGACTCTGTGGTTCAGCTCTATCCAGGGCAGGTCAAGTAATTAAAATAATTTTGAGCTAAATGCGAAGGGCTAACTAATGTCAACAGCAGTTGGAATGAGATCATCAGTTAAAATAACAACAAGCAATCAAATTTTGGAACTAAAATCTGGTCTCTTTCCTCCAGCCTATATGTGGTCACTGAGGCCAATTCTCAACTGCCATCAAGAGCTGGGATCCCCTCCCTCTGACTTGGATGACTGCCTTGCCCATGTTGATCTATATTAAGCCAGGATCTGTGTGTCTTTATCTTGGGGATAGGAGAGGAAAAAACTCAGTTCTCCTTAGAACTTTGTCTCAGTGCAGAAGAACGAGAGTATTGGTGGTGCATTACATCTTTTTTAGTTTCTCGATGGTTGAAGTGAGCGTATAGGGGCAAATGCAAGGAGATGTGTGCCCATAGCAGTGGTGAGCATTTTACATCTGTGGCCCCACTGATAATGCATGGTGGCTTTTTAAACAGAAAGACGGTGAAAGGAGATCCAAGTAAATTTTACAAATCCACACGATGATGCAGTGGAACTGAAGGCACCAAAACACGTGTTAAAATTGGGAGGATTTGCCATTTGTTCACAGGATGTGGGAGAAGTGTGAAGCAGCTTTGGCAGGTTTATTTAATGATTTGATTAATTACCTGAATTTAAATTCCTGGCAGTTGTGGTGGAGCTCACTGTGTAATCAGTGATCAACAGTCTCTGTCCGCTGTAGTCAGTGTGCTGAACTGTGTGATTCCAGGTGGAATGAGTCAGAGAGTTATACAGCATGAAAACAGGCTCTTGGGCCCAAGTCATTGATGCTGACCAATACATCTTTCTGAGCTAGTCCCATTTTCCTGCTTTTTGGTCCATATCCCTCTAAACCTTTTGTATTGATACACCTGTTCACATATCATCTCAACGTTGTAATTGTATTAGTGTTTACAGCTTTCTCTGGCCGTTCCTTCTTTATACCCATCACCATTTGTGTGGAAAGGTTGCCCTCCCAGGTCCCTTTTTAAAACTCTGTGCTCAAGTTTTAGTCTCCCCTACCATGGGAAAAAGACTGATCCTCCACCTTATCTACACCACTCATCACTTTATATACCTCTATAAGAACACCCCTCATACTCCAGGGAAGAAGTCCCAGCCTATCCAACATACCCTTGTAACTCAAGCTTCCCTTCCACTCCCCCCACACCCCACCACCACCAGCACGTTCTCATGATTCTTCTCTGCACTCTTTCCAGCTGAATGACATCCTACCTATAGTTTGGCAACCAGAACTGCATACAGTCCTCCAAGTGTGGTTGAACCAATGACTTGCATGATTTTAACATGACAATCATGTTGCATCATCCGGGGATGGCACAGTGTGTGACCCAGGGAGGATGGGCCTGAGGGATTGGGTTGAATGTGACCTGGGGAGGTTTTTGCATGTGGAGGATAATCCCAGTAATCATTCCCTCTACAATCTGCAGTAGTGCCAGAAAGATCCCTGGTCATCGGTGGATTCACCTACTGTGTAATTTGTGATCAGTATTACTGTGTCTGCCCTGTTCTGTTAGTGAGTGAGTATATCAGTCACCTGCTTATCAAGATGGTCACTCAGTTCGCATTCACCAGCATAGTCCTGCTCCTGAATCTGTTCACCCAGAACCTTGGCTCACATTGCAGCCACCCATTCTGAATCAGTGTTTTGCTCAGTTCTCAAGCACTCTGGTGTAACCTGTAACTCATAATTTTTCAGGTGGGAAATTAACTCAGATAGAGAAAGTCTTCAAGTGACTTTTGCCAGGCAGCTCAAGGGAGGATGATCAGGACAGAGGAACCACAACACCAAAGCAAGGTCAGATTGAGAGAAGTGTCCCAATGGAATGTGAACTGGCCGCGCAGAGGAAAGGGAACAAAATCAGCCCAGAGGGAGTGGCATGCGAGACACTGTTCAGGGCCATGGAACCATCTCGAGTGAGGCGATTATCTCTCATGTTAGAGGTTCATTAAACAAATCATCGAGTCTCGACCAGGGAGCAGGTGAGTGAAATGTGGAGAAGGGAATTGGGGGCAGTGGAATGGAAAAGCTGGGTAGTGGCAAGGAGGAGGGAAAGTGAGAGGCCTTATTGGGGGACAGGCAGCACAGGAGAGAGAAAATAGGGTGGGTGGGAGAAGGCGAACATGGTACAGGCAGTGTAATGGGGCAGCAGGGAAAAGCGGTGGTGGGTGTGTGAGGGCATGGAGTGCTGTGCTGGCTCTGACTACTTTCAGTATGTGTATTAGAGCAAGTGTAGCCACAAGCGGTGGTGATCCTCTGTACGGTCTCTCTTTGTCATCCTTGGCGCACAACCTCATTGGTTTAAAATGTGCTATCAGAATAGACAAGGTAAGAAAATGCAGTTCATCTTAAGCTGGCAGACATTTCACACCATGTTCCATTGGTATGGAAAATGCATGTTAAAAATGAACATTAGAAGCAGGAACAGTGAATCGCCCCCTTGACCTGCTTGCCATTCAATAAGATCTTGTTTGCCCTGCCACCTTCCCACTCTTTCCCCCAAACCCCTTGCTAGTTCCAGTATATTTGGTATTATATATTTGATGGAATATATTCTATGAGGAAGTGAAGGGTTAAGAATTGCAACCATACCTATAACTGGTAAAAAGAATATATATCTATGCATTTATATTTCTTTAGCAAGGACTAGCAAGCTGCTGACCCACTAGTTAGGTTGGAATGTTAAGTATGTTAATTGCCTTTGTTTCGGGTAATGGACCATTCCGATATGTCAGACGGTGGCGATACTGAGTGTAATTAACATCGAGGTGCAGGCTTGGTGTAAACAATGAAGGGTGATACCTGCCATTGAAAGCCTTGATTCTAACTCAATTATACTAAGACAAGAGGTGTGATAGCTGCCTCGGGATCTCTGTAGATTGACCGAAACTCGCGGCGCCGTTTGCATGGGATGTGCGTGACAATTCCTGTATAAATGTCTGTCTGCCCTTTGTGCGGAGAGAACTCGGGAAGCGACTCTTAGTGAGTGCTGAAGAGAATTCTCCTGGCGGTGCACTGCTAATAAAGGTATTTGTTCGAATCGACCTTGTGGCACTGTGTTACTTACAGCAGACAGAAGGGGAAAATTAATTTCGGGACGACATTCTACACATCCACTTCAATAACTCTCTGGAGTAGAAAATTCCAAATAGTTGTGACCCTCAAAGATGAAATTCCCCCTTGCCTGTTTTAATTTGGGGACATCTTATTTTGAAACTCTGCCCCTTAGTGCGTGATACAGCCTATAGGATAAATGGTTCTCTCAAGATCCACTTGCCTGATTCCCATCAGAATCACGTTTCAACTAATTGTACTGTAACCTATACTGTTCCATATTCTCATCAACTCCCTGAAATTCTACTAATCACACAACGGGCAATTTACAAATTTACAATTTACAATTGACAACTTTTGTGATGTCAGTGGAAACCCATGCAATCTCCAGGAGAACCTGGATACAACACATACAGCACCGGAGGTCAGGATTGAACCCTCATCACTAGAGCTGTAAGGTTGCAGCTCTATTGGCTCTGCCACTGAAACTTCATCCTAGATATCTTTGTACTGCAACATATTGTAGTCCCATCATCCATGTTGACACATTTGCTTTATCATTCCTCTTTCCAAATTGCATAACCTCATTGCCCCATGTTGTACTCCCATCTGTATCCCTCTGCAGGCACTTGGTGCTTTCCTCACCATTCACTAACCCAGCCATGTTTGTGTCGGTGATCTGGTAGATTGGAATCAAAGCTGCCTCGGCCATAGAAGACAGGGTAGTGTAGCAGGGGCGTTATTCTGACTGGAGGTCTGTGACCTGTGCTGTTCCGCATGGATCTGTTAGGACTTCTGTTGTTTGTAATTTAGCTGAATGATTTGGATGAAAATTTAAATAGTCTGATAAGTAAATTTGCAGATGACACAAGAATTGAAGTTGTGGATAGTACGGGAGGTTGTCAAAGGATACAGTGTGATGGAGAGCAGTTGGAGGTCGGGGAGGTCCTTAATGAATACTTTGCTTCAGTGCTCACCAAAGAGAGGAACTTTGAATGTGAGGTCAGTGTAGAACAGGCTAACGTGCTGGAGCATGTCGAGGTGAAGGAAAGGGCAATGCTGGAGCTTTTGAAAAATATTAGGATGGATCAGTCCATGGGTCTGGATGGGATATACCCCAGGTTACTATGGGAAGCAACAGAAGAGATTGCTGGGGCATTGACAATGACCTTTGAGTCTGACCTGACCACAGGAGTGGTACCAGAGGATTGGAGGATGGTAAATCTTGTTCAAGAAAGGTAATGAGTGTAATCCTGGGAATTGCAGACCAGTGAGTCTTACATCAGTGGTGGGCAAACTATTGGAAAGGTTTCTTCAAGATCAAGATTTACTTTATTGTCATTTCTCTGAGTATTTACATACACAAAAAAAAATGAAATACTGTTTCTCACCAGCTCTTATCAGTGCAACAAAAAGAACAGTGATAAATATCTAAAATAGTCTATAAAAACACATGTAAAACAAAAACTAAAAACATATCAACACCACATGTTCATAACTGTTAAAGTGCGTTGATGTATTAATAAGAGCTTATTCAGCTTGAGATGAAGTTCGACATATCAGGTCACTAACTATCAAACTGTGTCTGTATTGATGTGGGTGTGTCCGTGTGTGTGGAGGGAGAGCTTGTCGGTGGAAGGGGAAGGGGACACAGTCCATTTATGATCCTGACTGCTTGTGGGAAAAAGCTGTTCAGCATCCTAATAGACCTAGAGCAGATGCTCCTATATCTCTTCCCCAACGGCAGGAGGGAAAACAGGTCGTGAGAAGGGTGATGAAAGTCCTTAATGATGGCCGTAGCTCTGCGAACGCAGTGTTGCTGACAGATCTCCATCAAAAAGGGGAGAGGGGCACCAATGATCCTGCTAGCTGTCTTCACCATCCTATTGAGCTGCTGTTGTTCGTAGGCCTTGCAGCTACCAGACCAGGAGATGAGGCAGTAGGTCAGGATACTTTCAATGTTGCCCCTGTAAAAAGTGATGAGGTATGGAATAGGGAGGCCTGCCTTTCTGAGTCTCTGGAGGGGGTGAAGCTGCTGCCGGGCTTTTTAACGATGGCTGCAGTGTTAATAGAGGAGGTCAGATCATCTGCTAGGTGAACCCCCAGGAACTTAATGTTGCTGACCCTCTCCACAGCAGCACCATCAATAGTCAGCGGTGTATGATCATGCTTGCCAGCCCTCCTGAAATCAATCACCATCTCCTTTGTTTTGTCCACTTTCGGGACGAGATTGTGGAATTTGCAGCACGTTGTTAGCTGCTCCACCTCCAATCTATATGCAGACTCATCATTGTCACTGACGAGACCCACCACTGTTGTGTCATCAGCGAACTTAATGACGTAGTTGGTGCTGAATCTAGCAATGCAGTCATGTGTGAGCAGACTAAACAGTAAAGGGCTCAGGACACAGCCTTGAGGTGAGCCTGTGCTCACTGAGATGGTTCCTGATGTATGACTGCCAACTCTAACTATCTGCTGCTGCTGCGTCAGGAAATTGAGGACCCAATTGCAAATACCAGTGTCCACCTCTAACAGCCTCAGCTTTCCCACCAGCTGTTGTGGAATGATTGTGTTAAATGCTGAGCTGAAGTCGATGAAGAGGATCCTGGCGTATGTACTCTTCCCCTCCAGAAGTGACAGTGTGAGGTGGAGCAAAGTGGAGATTGCATCCTCTGTGGATCGATTGACTCTATATGCAAACTGTAGGGGATGTAAGTTTGCAGGGAAACAGGTCTTAATATGCTGCATGACCAATCGCTCAAAGCATTTCATTATTATTGGTGTCAGGGCCACAAGGCGGAAGTCATTCAGACAGGCTGGGTTTGACTTTTTAGGGACAGGAGTAATGTTGGCACTTTTGAGGCAGGTGGGCACTACTGCCTGGCTGAGTGAGATATTAAAGATGTCTGCAAAGACATCCTTCAGTTGCTCTGCACAATCCTTTAAAACACATCCAGGAATGTTGTCCAGCCCCGCAGCTTTCCGTGGATTGAAGCTGATGAAGGCCTTTTTCATTTCAGCTGCAGACAGCTGAAGTACCTTGTCTATTGATGATGGTGGAAGCATCTGTGCCTGCCTTGGGGCAGGATTTACCAACAGTTGGTGAGGCATAGTCTTATTAGGGATAGTCCACTTGGCTTTGTGACGGGCAAGTCATGCCTCACGAGCATAACTGAATTTTTTTGAGGAGGTGACGAAGCAAATTAATATTGGTATTGGTTTATTATTGTTACTTGTACCGAGGTACAGTGAAAAACTTGTCTTGCACACTGTTCATACAGATCAATTCATTACACCTGCATTAACGTAGTACAGGTAAAAACAATAACAGAGTACAGAGTAAAGTGTCACAGCTACAGGGAAGTGCATTGCAGGTAGACAATAAGGTGCAAGGTCACAATGTAGATTGTGAGGTCAAGAGTCCATCTCATCGTACAAGGGAACCGTTCAATAGTCTTATCACAGTGGGATAGAAGCTGTCCTTGAGCCTGGTGATATGTGCCCTCAGACTCCTGTATCTTCTGCCTGCTGGGAGAGGAAAGAGAATGGCCTGGGTGGGTGGGGTCTTTGATTATGCTGGCTGCTTCATCAAGGCAGCAGCAGAGGGGAGGCTGGTTTCCTTGATGCGCTGGGCTGTGCCCACAACTCTCTGCAATTGAAATCCTGGGCAGAGCAGTTGCTATACCAAGCCGTGATGCATCCAGATAGGATGCTTTCTATGGTGCATTGATTAAAAATTGGTGAGTGTCAAAGGGGACATGCCAAATGTCTTTAGCCTCCTGAGGAAGTAGAGGTGCTGGTGAGCTTTCTTGGCTGTGGCATCTACGTGGTTGGACCAGGAGAGGTGATGTTCACTCCTAGGAACTTGAAGCTCTCAACCCTCTCGACCTCAGCACAATTGATGTAGACAGGTTCATGTATACAACCCCCTTTCCTAAAGTCAATGACCAGCTCTTTTGTTCTGCTGATACTGAGGGAATGGTTGTTGTCCTGACCCCATGTCACTACGCTCTCTATCTCCTTCTTCTACTCCAACATCATTATTTGAGATACAGCCTACTACAATGGTATCATCTGCAAACTTGTAGATGGAGTTAGAGCAGAATCTGGCCGCGCAGTCATGAGTATATAGGGAGTAGAGTAGAGGGGTGTTCGTGTTCATGGGAATCAGCAGAGTTTTTCAGGGAGCAGGTCCCAAATGGCATTGCTGCCTCTCCGGCGATGGGGGGATGGTGGAGAATATCCAACAGGTGGAGACACCCTGGGAAGGGGAGCATGAAGGAAAACAGCCATGGTTGGAAGCAACAACAGGTGTGAAGGTTTGAATGTCCTCCCCTGCCAATCCTTCAAAGAGAGCAGTGACCCTGTATCTGGAGGACAGAGCCCGAGTATCCAACAGACTCCCATTCAGCTGCACTTAAAATATCTTTGAGGGGACCGAGGGAATGGTGGTGAGTTTCATAGAACATAGAACAGTACAGCACAGTACTGGCCTTTTTGCCCATGATTTTGTGCTAATCTATCCTGCTCCCTTATCAAACTAACCCTTCCCTCCTGCACAGCCCATAACCCTCCATTTTTCTTACTTCCATATGCCTATCTGGTCTTTTAAATGTCGTTATTGTGTTAGGCTCTCCCACCACCACCAGCAGTGTGTTCCAGTCACCCACCACACTGTGCTTTTTCTTTTAAAACAAAACTACCTCTCACATCTCCCCTAAACTTTGACCTTAAACTGATGTCCTGTGGTATTGGCCATTGCCACTCTGGGCAAAAGGTGCTGGTGGTCCACTCTATGCCCCTCATAATCTTGTACACCTCCATCGTCACCTCTTATCCTGTGTTGCTCCAAAGAGAAAAGCCCTAGCTCGCTCAATGCAGGACATGTTTCATAACAGGTTCCGGCAGAGAAATGGCAATGGTAAACCTATGCAAATAAAGCATTGCTGGTGTTAAGAAGATCAGGGCTTCACTGCAATTTTGCCAAACACTCTGTTGTCGTCCCGAAATCAATTTCCCTTTCTATCCGCTGTAAATAACACAGTGCCACGAGGTCGATTCGAACAAATCCCTTTATTAGCAGTGCACTGCTAGGAGAATTCTCTTCAGCACTCACTAAGAGTCGCTTCCCGAGTTCTCCCCGAACAAAGGGCAGAAAGACATTTATACAGGAATTGTCACGCACATCCCATGCAAACGGCGCCGCGAGTTTCGGGCAAGCTATAGAGATCCCGAGACAGCTATCACACCTTTTGTCTTAGTATAATTGAGTTATAATCAAGGCTTTCAAAGGCAGGTATCACCCTTCATTGTTCAGACCAAGTCTTCACCTCGATGTTAGTTACACTCAGTATCGCCACCATCTGACATATCGGAATGGTTCGTTACCCGAAACAAAGGCAATTAACATACTTAACATTCCAACCTAACTAGTGGGTCAGCAGCTTGCTCATCCTTGCTAAAGAAATATAAATGCAAATACATATATTTTGTTTGCCAGTTATAGGTATGGTTGCAATTCTTAACCCTTCACTTCCTCACTGTTATCCAGGCACATTTGCACTGGGGACTGAAGCCTTTTTTATTTGTTCGAGGGGTGTGGGCTTTGCAGGCTGATCCAGTGTTTAATTGTCCATCAGTAATTCCCCTTGAGACAGTGGTGGTGAGCTGCCTCTTTGAGCTGATGCAGTCCTCTCTGTGGGTATGCCCACCATGCTGTTAAGTGGAGAGTTCTAGGATCTTGACCCAGTGACGGTGAAGGAATGGCGATATAGTTAGGATGGTGTGTGGCTTGGAGGGTTGCTTCCAGGTGGTGGTGTTCCCATGCATTTGCTCCCCTTGCCCTTGTCTCTGGTAGCCATGTGGGTCTGGAAGGAGGTGTCTAAGGAGTCTGTCAGTTGCTGCAGTGCATCCTGCAGATGATATAAACTGCTACCACTGTGTGCCACTGGTGGAGTGGGTAAATGGTTGTATACAGGGTCCTGTTTGGTGTTGGGCTCCTTGAGTGTTGTTGAAGTTGCACTCATCCAGGTAAGTGGAGACTTGAGCCTTGCAGATGGGCGCACAGGGTTTGGGGAGGTTGGAAATGAGTTACTCACCACAGGATTCCTGGCCTCTGACTTGCTCTTGTAGCCACGTTGTGTATGTCTTTCCAGGTCAGTTTCTGGTCAATGGTATCCTCCACCCCCAGGATACTGATAGTGGGGTATTCAATGATGGTAATGCCATTGAATGTCAGGGGTGATGGCTGGGGTTTTTTCATTGCCCGCCACTTATGTGGTGTGAATGTTACTTGAAACCTGTCAGGTCAGGCCTGGATATTGCCTAGATTGCTGCATTTGGGTGCAGACTGCTTCATTATCTGAGTAGTCGTGAATGATGCTGAACATTGTGCAATCGTCAGTGAACATCCGTCAATGGGATAAAATGGCAGCATAGAGGAGAACAAGGATGTGGCAATTTTTAAATAGCAGATCTGGTGGCATTGCATTGAGTATATCCAGAGACATTGACTGAGGAGTGTTGGAATCCCACGCAAGTGTCTGGAATAATAAAGTGAAGATAAATCTGCCATGAAAGGCCAGGGTCTGTTTTGGTGAGCATGCAACTGCTGGATTGTCTTTGAAACTAAATTGGTTTAGACATCCCAGTCAGGGATGGAAACCTGGCATTGTTATCCCTGGTCTATGTGTGACTTCAAACCTAATGCAGCTGATTCTCAGCTGCCCTCTGTAATGGAGGGGTTCTCTCCCTTTGCAAAATTGTACACAATAACTAATGGCCTGGTGAATTATGTTCTCATTCTGTGAATAAACATATTAAACTAGCATTTTGAGAGGGCTAAATTAAGAAATAATTCACGAGCGTGGAGCACAATTCATGCTGGAATGTGCTCCTCATGAATATAAATGGCAGTGGTGGGGTAGCTGGCTACTGTGTTGGAGATGCAGAATCTTTCACTCAGTGTCTAGTTATCTTGGTGGCAGTGAAGGCATTGGTGAACTGTAGGAGAAATCATCACTGTGGAGAGTGAATGGTGACGATTGCCCACGGGGTGGGTAGTGAGGGTCAATGTGGGGAGGATGTCGTAGTTGCAGTGCTTATTTTTTAATTTGTGTTCTGGGTAGTCACTTATTTTCCATTTGCATTTGGGTTTGTGTTTAGCTTCTCTTTCTACTTGTAGATCCGAAGTCTGCAGTCTCTGAGCTCCTGGCACAGTGTGAGGACTACCAACTGTTCCAGTTAACAAATTTCTACCAGGAGAGACTGAAACCTGCAATTTAAGAAGGGGTTGAAGAACTCAGCTTGATGTTGGGAGAGAAGCAACATTTCAGTGGACAGGAACATGAGGTGAATGGGAGGAACACGGTGGGTTCTGTTTATTGTACTGACAGCATCGGAGGGAAGAGGAACCGAGGTCAGTCTCGGTTATCTTTTATTCTGGGAGCACTTTGCTGCAGGGATGATATTGATCTCTGATCAATTCGTCTCTAGAAGATCCAGCATCAGGACTAAAACTTGAGGCAGAGAGCATTGGTGTCTGGAAATTAGAGTTACCTGTTCCACCCAAACTCGCTGTGCTTAACCGGTGTTCGAAAAGATCATCTGATTCAAGTCCCATCAAGACAATTGGTCAAATTCGGTTAATTTCATTGAACCACAAGAAATTTTCAGCTGTCAGATTGGCATCCAAGCACACAGAGTTCACTGCAGTCACTTGGGGAAGGAAACCTGCCAACCACACCTGGTCAGAATCAGGTTTATTATCACTGACGTATGTCGTGAGATTTGTTGTTTTGCGGCAGCAGTACAGTGCAAGACATGAAGACATAAAATTTACTACAAGTTTACAAAAATAAGTAAGTAGTGCAAAAGACGAATCGCAAGGTAGTGTTCATGGACTGTTCAGAAATCTGATGGTAGAGGGGAAGAAGCTGTTCCTGAAATGTTGGATGTTGGTGTCTTCAGGCTCCTGTACCTCCTCCCCAATGGTAGTAACGCGAAGAGGGCAATGACCTGGATGGTGAGGGTCCTTAATGATGGATGCTGCCTTCTTGAGACACCGCCTCTTGAGGATGTCCTTGGTGGCAGGGAGGGTTGTGCACATGATGGAGCTGGCTGAGTCTACAACAGTCTGCAGCCTCTTTTGATCGTGCACATTGTAGGCTCCATATCAGGCATTGATGCAATAAGTCAGAATGCTTTCCACTGTACATACAGTGGCATGCAAATGTTTGGGCACCCCTGGTCAAAATTTCTGTTACTGTGAATAGTTAAGTGAGTAGAAGATGAACTGATCTCCAAAAGTCATAAAGTTAAGAATGAAACATTCTTTTCAACATTTTAAGCAAGATTAGTGTATTATTTTTGTTTTGTACAATTTTAGAGTGAAAAAAGGAAAGGAGCACCATGCAAAATTTTGGGCACCCCAAGAGATTTGAGCTCTCAGATAACTTTTACCGAGGTCTCAGACCTTCATTGGCTTGTTAGGGCTATGGCGTGTTCACAGTCATCATCAGGAAAGGCCAGGTGATACAAATTTCAAAGCTTTATAAATACCCTGACTCCTCAAGCCTAGTCCCAACAATCAGCAGCCATGGGCTCCTCTAAACAGCTGCCTAGCACTCTGAAAATTAAAATAAATGATGCCCATAAAGCAGGAGAAGGCTATGAGAAGATAGCAAAGTGTTTTCAGGTAGTCGCTTCCTCAGTTTGTAATGTAATTAAGAAATGGCAGTTAACAGGACCGGTTGAGGTCTGGAAGACAAAGAAAACTTTCTGAAATAACTGCTCATAGGATTGCTAGAAAGGCAAATCAAAACTCCTGTTTGACTGCAAAGACCCTCAGGAAGATTGAGCAGACTCTGGAGTGGTGGTGCATTGTTCGACTGTGCAATGACACCTGCACAAGTATGACCTTCATGGAAGAGTCATCAGAAGAAAACCTTTCCTGTGTCCTCACCACAAAATTCAGTATCAGAAGTTGGCAAAGGAACATCTAAACAAGCCTGATGCATTTTGGAAACAAGTCATGTGGACTGATGAAGTTAAAATAGAACTTTAAGGCTGCAATGAGCAAAGGTATGTTTAGAGAAAAAAGGGTGCAGAATTTCATGAAAAGAACACCCCTCCATCTGTTAAGCATGGGGGTGGATCAATCATGTTTTGGGCTTGTGTTGCAGCTAGTGGCACGGGGAACATTTCATTCGTAGAGGGAAGAATGAATTCAATTAAATACCAGCAAATTCTGGAAGCAAGCATCACACCGTCTGTAAAAAAAAAAGCTGAAGATGAAAAGAGTATAGCTTCTACAATAGGATACCGATCCTAAACACACCTCAGAATCCACAATGGACTACCTCAAGAGGCACAAGCTGAAGGTTTTGCCATGGCCCTCATAGTCCCTCGACTGAAACATCATTGAAAGTCTGTGGATAAACCTCAAAAGAGCAGTGCATGCAAAACAGCCCAAAAATCTTTCAGAACTAGAAGCCTTTTGCAAGGAAGAATGGGTGAAAATCCCCCAAACAAAAATCAAAAGACTTAGCTGGCTACAGGAAGCATTTACCAGCTGTGATACTTGCCAAAGGGGGTGTTACTAAGTACTGACCATGCAGGGTGCCCAACCTTTTGCTTCAGGCCCTTTTCCTTTTTTGTTTTTTGAAACTGTAGAAGTTGGAAATAAAAAAAATAATCTTGCTTATAATATTGAAGAAATGTCATCTTTAAATTTATGCCTTTTGGAAATCAGGTCATCTTTTACTCAGCAATTCATAGTAACAGAAATTTTGACCAGGGGTGCCCATACTTTTACATGCCAATGTATGTAGAAATTTTCAAGTCTTTGGTGATGTATCAAATCTCCTCAAACTCCTAATGAAGTAAAGCCGCTGGTGTGCCTTCTTCCTGATTGCATTAATGTGTTGGGCCCAAGATAGATCCTTTTAAGATGTTGACGCCCAGAAACTTGAAACTGTTCACCCTTTCCACTGCTGATCCCTCAATGAGGACTGGTGTGTTTTCCTGACTTCCCCCCTCCTGAAGTCTACAATCATTTCCTTGGTCTTGCTAACATTGAGTGGGAGGTTGTTGTTGCGACACCACTAAACCAACCGATCTATCTCACTCCTGTACGTCTTTTCATCACCATCTGAGATTCTGCCAACAACGGTGTCATCAGCAAATTTATAGATGGCGTTTGAGTTGTGCCTAGCCACACAGTCATGAGTGTAGAGAGAGTAGAGCAGTGGGCTAAGCACACTTCTTTGAGGTGCGCCTGTGTTGATTGTCAGCAAGGAGCTGTTACTACCGATCTGCGCTGACTGTAGTCTCCTGATAAGGAAGTTGATCCAGTTGCAGAGGGAGGTACAGAGGCACAGGTTTTGAAGCTTGTTGATTAGTACTGAGGGGAAGAAGGGGTTGAATGCTGAGCTGTAATTGATAAAGAGCAGCCTGATGTATGTTTTGCTGTTGTCTAGGTGCTCCAAAGCCGAGTGGAGAGCCGGTGAGATTGCGTCTGCTGTAGACTTGTGGCAGAAGGCAATTTGTAGCGAGTCCAGGTCCTTGCTCAGGCAGGAGTTAATTCTAGCCATGACCAACCTCTCAAAGCACTTCACCGCAGTAGGTGTGAGTGTTACCAGATGATAGTCTTTGAGGACGTTCATCCTGCTCTTCTTGGGCACCGGTATGATTGATGCCCTTTTGAAGCAAGTGGGAACCTCTGACTGCAGCAGTGAGAGGTTGAAGACGTCCTCAAACTCCAGCCAGTTGGTCAGCACAGATTTTCAGTACCCTGCCAGGTACACCACCGGGACCTGACGCCTTGCAAGGGTTCACCCTCTTGAAGGACATTCTGATGTCTGCCTCTGAGACAAAGATCACGGAATCGCTAGATGCTGTGGGGCTTTGCACAGGTGTAGTGTTAGTTTCCCTTTCAAAGTGTGCTTAAAAGGTGTTGAGCTCATCAGCGAGAGAGGCATCACTGCCATTTATGCTCTTAGGCTTTGCCTTATAGGACTTCCGCCCACAGTTAACTGATCCACTTTTCACTGAAATTTTGTGGCCCAGTGAACCACTCAGTTGTACTAAACAACTTTAATAGAATGGAATGAAGAAGAAACTTGACTTGCTGAGCAGATTCAAATGAGATCAAGGCATGTTAGCCAGGGCTGCTCTGCAGGGTCTGCTGATACAGTGAAGGTGATGAACCAGAGTAGTCAGCTGTCCCTGATGCATCAAGCAACAGCCCAATATTTTCAAATCTACTTTGCCTTCTGGCTGTGGAAATGAAGGGGCAATCGTCCCAAGTCTTTGTGGGTCTGATGTCTTCACAGTGAGCACATTTGTGTCACTGCTATCGTGCTGAAGGGGACAGATCCAGACCAGGTTGCCCAGCACATAGCTCAGCATCCATGGAGCATTGTGTAGCAACTACAGAGCTGTAACCAGCCATAATCCATGGACTGGTGTCCCAATATCAAGAGCAAGCTTATGATGGAGTACATAGTACAGTACAGTACAGTACAGCACAGGAATAGGCCCTTCAGCCCATGATATTGTGGCAAACTAATTAAACTAGTAACGAAAAACCTAACAAACTAGTCCCTTCTGGTACACATCCATATCCCTTCATTCTTTGCATATACATGTACCTATTTAATAGCCTCTTAAATGCCTCCACAACACACCTGGCACCACATTCCAGGCACGAACACCTCTGTTTAAATGAAAACTTGCCCTGCAGATCTCCTTTGAACTTGCCCCCCTCACTTTTGATGCATGCCCTCCAGTATTAGACATTTTGACCTTGGGTAAAAGATACTAGCTGACTACTCTATTGATGCCCTTTCATCTTGTCTCCCCTCAGCCTCTGCTGCTCCAGAGTGAACAACCCAAGTTTGTCCAACCTCTCCTTATAGCACATGCTCTCTAAATCCAGATAGCATCATGGTAAACCTCTTCTGCACCCTCTCCAAAGCCTCCACATCTTTCCTGTAATGGGGTGACCAGAATGGAATGCAATACTCCAAATGCAGCCTAACCAGAATTTTATAAATGTGCAATATAACTTCCTGACTCTTGACCTGGACTAATCAAGGCAAGCACACCACACACCTTCTTTATCACCCTATTAACCTGCGCAGCCACTTTCAGGAAGCTGTGGACCTGGACCACAAGATCCCTCTGTACATCAACACTGTTAAGGGTCGTGTCGTTAACTGTGTACTGTCCCTTAACATTTAATCTCCCAAAGTGCAACATCTCGCATTTGACCCAATTAAACTCCATCCACCATTTCTCTGCTCATATCTGCAACTGATCCATATCCTGCTGTATCTTATGGCATCTTCTACACTATCCACAACACCAGCAATCTTTGAATCTTCTGTGGACTTACTAACCCACTCATCCATGTTTTCATCACAGACAGCAGAGGGCCAAGTACTGATCTCCACGGAACAACACTAGTTGCGGACCTTCAGCCAGAATAAGAGCAATCGACCACTACCCTCTGTCTTCTATGGGCAAGCCAATTCCAAATCCAAACGGCCAAATCACCCTAAATCTATGCATCACCAACTTCTGGGTGAGCCTCCCACGTGGGACCTTGTCAAATGCCTTATTAAAATCCATGTTGACAACATCCACAGCTCTACCCTCATCAATCACTTCTGTCACCTCAAAAAAAACTCAATTAAGTTAGTAACACATGACTTGCCCCACACAAAGCCACGCTGACTGTCGCAAATTAAGCCATGGCTCTCCATATGCTAATAAATCCCATCTCTAAGAATCCTCTCTAATAATTTCTCCACTACTGACATGATTCTCACCGGTCTATAGTTACCAGGATTATCCTTATTTTCACTCTCAAATAATGGAACATTATTAGCTACTTGTCGGTCATCCAGGATCTCACCTGTAGCTGGAGAGGACATGATGATCTTAGTCAAGGCCCCAGCAATCTCATCTATTGCCTCTCTGAATAACCTGGAGTGTACCCATCAGGCCCCGGGGATTTACCCACCTTAATGTTCTTCAAGAGACCCAACACTATCTCTTCCTTCATCTCAAAATGCCCCAGCATATTAGTACGCCCAGCACTGATTTCACTATTCTCCGTGTCCTTCTCCTTGGTAAATACCAACACAAAGTACTCCTTTAGGACATCACCCACATTCTCTGCCTCCAAGCACATGTTCCCACTTTTATTCTCGAGATGTCCTACCCTTATTATTGCTCTTAATGTAGGTGTAGAATGCCTTGGGATTCTCTTTAATCCTACTTGCCAAGGAATTTTCATCGCCCCTCCTGGCTCTCTGAATTGCTCCCTCTAGTTCTTTTCTAGCTTCTTTATAATCATCAAAAGCCCTGTTTGATTTTAGCTCTCTAAACCTTGCATGTGATGGGACAAATGGTATGAAATGTTTGTACCTTAATGCTAGGAGTATTATGGGCAAGAGTGATGAGTTTAGAGCACGGATCAGTACATGGAACTATGATGTTGTGGCCATTGAGGAGACTTGGTTGAAGGAGGAACAGGAATGGGTGATCGATGTACCAGGGTTTCAAAGTTTTAGGAAGAATAGAGGGGGGTAAAAGAGGGGGAAGGACTTGTAATACTAATTACAGATTATATATCAGCTGCACTCCGGGGAGACATAATGGATGGCTTGGACATCAAGTCTACATGGGTGGAACTCAGGAATAAGAAGGATGCAATCACTGTCTTGGGGGTGTACTATAGACCTCCCAATAGCCACTGGGATATGCAAACAGATTAGGGAAATGTTTTTTTAAAAAAAAATTACAGGGTTGTAGTCATGGGAGACTTCAACTTCCCTAATATAAAGTGGGACCTTTTTAGTGCAAGGGGGTTAGATGGGGCAGAATTTGCTAGGTGTATCCAGGAGGGGTTCTTAAATCAATATATTGACAGCCCAACAAGGGGAGAGGCTATTCTGGACCTGGTGTTGGGTAATGAGCCTGCCAAAGTGACTCACCTATCAGTGGGTGAGCAATTGGGGAACAGTGATCACAGCACATTAACTTTCAGGATAGCTATAGATAAGGATAGGTATGGGACTAGTGGGACTGTTTTAAATTGGAGGAGGACTAATTATGAAGGCATATGGCAGGAACTAGGTGGAGTAAACTGGAAACACCTTTTTGCTGGCAAGTCCACGTCGAACATGTGGAAAGTGTTCAAGGATCAAAGACATAGGATACAGGATAAGTATGTCCCGGTAGGAAAGAAGGACATGAATGGCAAAATAAGGGAACCTTGGATTCCAGAGAAGTGACGAAAAGTTTCAAGGAGAAAAAGGACAAGTATGTCAAGCTTTGGAAGTTAGGATCAGATAGAGCACATGAGGACCATAACAGAGCTCAAAATGAACTTGAGAAAGAAATTGGGAAAGCCAGCAGGGGCCATGAAAAGTCCACAGCAAGTAGGATTAAGGAGAATCCAAAGGAATAAGAGGCTAATGAGGGAAAGGGTAGGACCAGTTAAGGATAAAGAAGGAAATCTGTGTTTGGATGCAGAGGATGTGGGTGAGGTTCTGAATGAGTATTTCTCTTCAGTATTTACCCAGGAAGGAGACATGTAGGATGCAGAAATTGGAACTGAGGGTGTAAACATGTTAGGACATTTAGATGTCAAGGAGCAGGTAGTGCTAGGTCCCATAAACAGTAAGGTGGATAAGTCCCCGGAGCCCGATGGGATATACACAGGTTACTGAGGGAGGTGAGAAAGGAAATTGCTGGGGCTGTGCCCAGTATCTTTGTGTCCTCTTTGACCACGGGTGAGGTTCCGGAGGACTAGCAAGTGGCTAATATTGTTCCTCTGTTTAAGAAAGGAACAAGGGAAAAGCCGGGGAACTATAGGCCGGTGAGTCTTGTGTCAGTTGTAGGGAAATTGCTGGAGAAAATTCTTAGAGATAGGATATACTAGCATCTGGAATCCAATGGCTTGATTAGGGAAAGCCAGCGTGGCTTTGTGCGGGCCATCTCATATCTTACTAAACCTGCTTGAGTTTTTTGACAAGGTGACAAGAGAGATTGATAAAGGTAGAGCTGTGGATGTCATCAAAATGTACTTCAGTAAGGCATTTGACAAGGTCCCACATGATAGGTTAAACAAGAAAGTTCAGCTGCACGGGGTCAGTGGAGAATTGGCTGTGTAGATGCAGAACTGGCTTGCCCACAGAAGATGGAGTGGGGGGGGGGCTGGTTGAAGGGACTTATTTGGGCTGGAGGCCAGTGAGTGTTAGTATTCTGCAGAGATCTACTGGGACCTCTGCTGTTTGTGATGTACATAAATGACGTGGATGAGTATGTCGATGGGTGGTTTAGTAATTTTGCAGACTATACCAAGATTGGAGTTGTGAATAGTGTAGAAGACTGGCGATGGATACAGCGTGATATAAATCAATTGCAGATGTGGGCAGGGAAATGGCAGATGGAGTTCAACCCGGGTAAATGTGAGGTGTTGCACCTTGGTAGGACTAATGTCAGGAGGCAGTACACTCAAGGGCAAGACACTGAACAGAGTTGAAGGGCAGAGAGACCTTGGGATGCAAGGTCTCATTAATAGTGTCTACATGGGTAGATAGAGTGGTTAAAAAGGGTTATGGAATGCTTGCTTTCATTAATTGAGGTATTGAGTACAGGAGTCAAGAAGTTATGATGCATCTCTATAGAATTCTGGTTGGGCTGCATTTAGAGTATTGCATGCAATTCTGGTCACCTCACTATAGGAAGGATGTCGAGGCTTTAGAGAGGGTGCAGAGGAGGTTTACTGGGATGCTGCCTGGATTAGAGGGCATGTGCTGGACAAACTTGGGCTCTTTTCTCTGGAGTGGCAGAGGCTGAGGGGTGAGCTGTTGGAAGTGTATAACATTAGGAGAGGCATAGATTGGGTAATATCTTCCCATTATTGAGTGATCCAATACCAGAGGGCATGCATTTAAGGTGAGAGGGGGTAGATTCAGAACAGATGTGAGGGGTTCATTTTTTACTCAGTGGTAGATACCTGGAATGTGTTGCCTGATAGGGTGGTGGAGGCAAATTCATTAGGGGGCTTTTAAGTGGTGTTTGGATGGGCACATGAATGAGAGAAAATAGAGGGATATGGGCATACTGTAGATAGCAGGGATTAGCTATGTTGGCACAACGTTGTGGGCTGAAGGGCCTGTTCTGTGCTGTACTGTTCCATGTGCTTCCTTTTTCTTCTTGACTAAATTCAACACCTCTCTTGTAATCCAAGGAACCCTCCTTACCTGGCTATCAGGTACTGGAACGTACCTCTCCTATACTCTGTACAATTGGTCTTTGAACACCCTTCACATGTCAGATATGAACGCCCCCTAAACAACTCTCCCTAATTCCTGCCGAATATTCTCATAATTTGCCCTGCTCCAATTTAATACTCTCCCACAAGGTCCATACCTATCCCATTCATAGCTATCTTAAAACTTACAGAGTTGTGATCACTGTTTCCTAAATGTTCTCCATTGGAAGGTCAGACACCTGGCCAGGCTCATTTCCCAATACCAGGTCCAGTAGAGCCCCTCCTCCAGTTGGACCATCCACATACTGACTTAAGAAACCTTGGAGGCATCTAACCAATTCTGCCCCATCTAAACCTCTTGTGCGAAGGAGGTCCCAGTCTATATTGGGGAAGTTGAAGTCACCCTCAAAAACAACCCTTTTGTTTTTGCACCTTTCCCTAATCTGCCTGCGTTACTGTTCCTCAATGTGTTGGTGGCTATTGGGGGATCTGTAGCATAATCCCATCAGAGTTACTGCACCTTTCTGATTTTTGAGTTCTACCCATGTAGACTCAGTGGATGGAGCCCAGCATTATGTCCTGTCTGAGTACAGCTGTGATACAGTCCTTGATTAATAGTGCAAATCGACTCCACACCCCACCTCCCAACCATTGCCTTAGCTTTCGTAAAACATCAAAACCCAGGAACATTTAAGCCTGTCCTAACACCCATCCTCTCCCACTCTGAAGCAAGGCTCTTTAATGGCCACAACATTATAGTTCCATATACTGATCCATGCTCCAGGTTCATCGCCCTTATTCTTAATACTCCCAGCATTGAAAGAAACATGCTTCAACCCATCTGTCCCATTTTGTCTAATAACTTGCTCCTGCCTATCCTCCTTTACAGACTTACTGACTGTGACATTTACCTTCCTCTCAATCCCTCCACTTACTGACCTACTGCTCTGGTTCCCATCCCCTGCTAAACTGGTTTAAACCCTCCAGAGTAGAACTAGCAAACCTCTGTGCCAGGTTCCCCTTCAGTTAAGGTGCAGCATTTCCTCCCTGCGCATGTTGCTCCTGCCCCGTTAGAGGTTCCAATGATGCAAGAACCTGAAACCCTGTCCCCTGTACCAGTTCCTCAGGCACACATTCATCTGTTCTGTCTTCCTGTTCCTGCCCTGACTAGCACATGGCACTGGGAGTAATCCAGAGATTACTACCTTCGAGGTCCTCCTTTTCAGCGTCTTTCTTAACTCCCTATACGTGCATCACAGGGCCTCATCCCCCTTTCTACCTTTGTTGTTGGTGCCAATGTGCACCATGACTCTGGCTGCTCGCTCTCCCCCTTCAGAACGTTCTGCAGACGGAGTGTGGGGGAAAAGACCGAAAGCAGCATCACTGCAGGTGAAGAGGAGTCGCCCAAACTGAGAAAGTAGCACAGGTCAGCATTCACACTGGGCAGTGGAAGCAGTGTTTCTGACAGCTCAGCAACTTCACGTCCAGTGGGGCAAATCAAAGCTCTGCAATTCTGTCCTATCCAGTCATGAATGGTATCAGTAAATTAACGACACTGGCAGTGATTCCGTCCTCATTCTAATTCAATAAATGCTGCCCTTAATGTTTCTTACATAGTTAGTGGTCCCTGCCCAAAGAATGGGAATAATCCATGAATGTGTACCTCAGTCTGTCACTTCATAATTGGAAGATTTCATCCACTCAGTTTTAGTGATGAGGAACTTTCATTCTCAAATCTCTCCTCACACCTGCTAACAGAGTGAATCTAAGGGATTGTATCAGAGCTGCAGAAGGTCAGGAAATTACACATTTCTTGATGTATTCCTGGTGTGGAGATTCTCTCCTCATTGACCTACAATTTATCACTGGGAAACTGAGGCAATTGCTGGCACTTCCGTCAAATACAACTAATTGCTAGTTGCTCCAACTCCTCACAAACCATTGCCTGATAGTAATATCCACTGTGCAGCTTCTGCATCCAAGCTTGATCTGAATGCCATGTTCCATAGACTCTGCAGTACTTGCCTCAAGCCTCAGAAATTGTCTGTCTCTAGACCTGGCTCATCCATCTGCTGAACTGTGTCTGGCAGAGATAATTTCCCACTCTTCTAGCAATCTCCCAGCATTCTGTAATCTTCTGCTGTCTCTAACTGTTCCTCTCAGGTTCCTTTTAGCTTTTTCTGGAGTACTCATTAGCTGATAATGACATCAAAATTTCAATTTAAAGCTTGTTGCTGCTTTACATCATTTCATAATGTTCATGGTTGAACTTGTACACAAAGGAAAATGATGTGGTTGTTGGAGATCGATATCCCAGGCCA
Source organism: Pristis pectinata (assembly GCF_009764475.1). NCBI lineage: Eukaryota > Metazoa > Chordata > Chondrichthyes > Rhinopristiformes > Pristidae > Pristis > Pristis pectinata. Next base: position 8,870,509 of record NC_067442.1, read on the forward strand.
GAACAATCCCTGCAGGATTTGGTTGGGACAGTGCCTTTAACCCAGATATCTTTAGTTGTTTCATCAATGCTCTTCCTTCCATGATGAGCTCAAAAGTCAGTCTGTTCACCTGTTGTATAATGTTCAATTCCACTGTCACTTCCTCAACAAATGAATCAGTCCACATGCAAGCAGCATGACCGAGCCAAAATCCAGAGATTGGTTGCTAAGTGATAAGTAACATTTTGTAAACGAGGGGCAGGCAATGACCATCTGCAACAGAAGTCTAATAACTCATCCCTGATATTCAATAGAATTATCACCGCTGATTCCTTCACCGATATCCCAGGGAGTACAATTTACCAGAACCTCAGCTGAATCAGCCGCATACGTAAATACTGTAGAAATAAGAGCAGGCCAGATTCTGGGTAGCCTGTGACTCCCCTCCAGATGCCACAAAGCCTTCCCATTACTTGCAACATGCCAGGAGTGTGACAGAATATTCTCTGTCTGCCTGGAGGAGTGCCACTCCAAAGCACAAAAAAAGCTGAACACTATCCAGGATTGCATTGAGCATTCAAACTCTTCCACTGGCATGCAGTGGTTTCTATGTGTATTCTATATGCAGTGTATTCTATGTGTATTCTATATGCAGTGGTTTTCTATGTGTACCATCTACTAAATCAACTGCAGTTACTCACCCAGGCTACTCTGACAGCCCCTCTCAAACACATGACCTCTTCCACCCAGATTCCACATTCATGTAGAATCACCACCACCTGCAGGTTCCCCTCCAAGTCTCTTTCAAGACTGGAGACTTATTGCTGTTCCTTCACCAACACATGGAACTCTCCTTCAACAGGTTTGTGAGTGCTTCTTCACCAGGACATAGCAGGTCAAGAATGTGGTTGGTAGTAACTGTTGGCCTCGCCGGTGACATTCAAACCCCAAAATGAATAAATGGAGCATTTCCCATCCACACCCACGCCCACTTCCTCAAGGAGCCAGGCCACTGGAAACACGAATCTACAGGTGGTATTATCTGGAGCAAAAACGAACGGCTGGAAGAAATCAGTTGGTCACACAGCATCAGTGGAGGGAAAGTAATTGTCGATGTTTCAGGCTGAGACCCTGCATCAGGACTGAGGGTCGAAAGGGAAGATTGTCAGTATAAAAAGGAGAGTGGGGTGGTGGTTCAGGGACTGATGTGTTATACAATAACTTAGGAGAAGTGGGGGATGATGGGCTGAGTGGTGGTTTACAAGTGACCTAAGGAAAGGTGAGGGATAATGAGCGGAGGCTGTTTGATGACAAGGTTGGGATTGGTACAGTGAGTGGAGTACTGTACGTTCGACTGTGAGTGGGCCAGTGGAATGCAGGTCAAGGCTGTTGATATTGTGACAACAAGTCAAAATAACTACTCTCTCCGTGACTCCCTGGTTCACTCATCTCTCCCTGCCCTGGCGCTTACCCTGCAACCGTAGGTGTCATCAGGCTTGCTCCCACACCCCTCCCTCACCACCATTCAGGGACCTAAACAGCCCTTCCAGGTCAGGCAAAGATTCACATGCACCCTCCTCCTTCTGCATTTGATGCTCTCAATGTGGCCACCTTTACATTAATGAGACCAAGCGTAGGTTATGCAACTGGTTTTCAGAGCCCCTGTGCTGTCCGCAATGGCCATTTGAGCTCCTGATTGAAAGCCATTTCAACAACCCCCCCCCCACTTCCCATTCCTATACCGACCTGTCTTGGCCTCCTCCACTGGCAGGGTGAGGCCCAACACAGGCTAGAAGAGCAACACATCCTATTTTGCCTGGTTTGTCTACAACCCATTGAATTTTCCAACTTCAGGTAACCTGCACCCTCTGTGTTCTTCTCACTTTTGCATTACCCATCTCTGGTCCTTCTAACATTTTATCTAAAGCCCTTCCAGCCCCATCACCAATTTTAGTGTTTTCCCCCATCTCCTACCCCACCTGTTTCCATCCACCAATCACGGATACACCTTTTGTGTCCCATCCCCAGCTGGTTCTGTTTGCCCATCATCTCTCCCTTTCCTGGTTCCCATTATCACCCTCCTTGTGTACCAGATTCCAACACTTGCAGCATTGTTTCCTCCCTTATCCCCCAACCTCTCTCTAATTTCATATCACACCCCCACCCTTGCAAACATGACTCCATCTGAACCCCCACCTATTACCCACCTGCCTCTGTCTCCAGCTCAACTGCTCCCCTGAACAATCCATTCATTCATTAAACTGCTACCTTTTCTCACCATCCCTTCCTTCCCAGAGGGCAAGCGTGCAGCACGCTGGTCACACAAGTAGGTAGGGTGGTAAAGAATGTGTATGGCATGCTTGTCTTCATTGGTCAGGGCATTGAGTATAAGAATGAGGAAGTCATGTTGCAGTTGTATAAAATTTTGGTTAGGCTGCACTTGGAATATTGTATACAATTCTGGTAGCCTCATTACAGGAAGGATGGGAGGCACTGGAAAGGGTACAAAAGAGATTTACCAGGATGCTGCCTTGATTAGAAGGTGTGAGCTATAAGGAGAGAATGGACAAACTTGGGTTGTTTTCTCAGGAGACCTGATCAAAGTTTATAAAATTATGAGAGACATTGACAGAGTAGAGAGCCGGAATCTTTTTCCCAGGGTAGAAATGTTAAGTACTAGAGGACATACATTTAAGGTGCGGGGGAAAAGTTTAAAGGAGATGTGCGGGCAGGTTTCTTTTGCACACAGTTGTAGGTGCCTGGAACAGGCTGCCAGGGGTAATGGTGGAAGCAGTGGCATTTAAGAGACTTTCAGGTAGACACATGAATATCCACAGAATGGAGGGATATGGGTCATGTGCAGTTAGAAGAGATTTAGATTAATTTGGCATTGTTTAGTGCAGAGATAACAGGCCAAAAGGCCTGTTCCTGTGCTGTATGTTCTATGGTCTATGAAAGAGACCCTCTGGCCCATTGAGTCCACGCCAACCACCAACCATCATCCTTGATTGCATCTGCAGATTTACAAGGTTTCTTTCCGGTCCATGCCACATGATTCCTTATCTGGAACTGTTTTATCTGCATTGCATATGATGTTGATGGATACCATCTCTTAAGAAATCCTGTTGGTGGATATGGCATTTTATATCAGCACTGAATGCACAAAGAGAACTGTCAGCGTGATTAAAGTGATCAAATATTTCATTCTTGTAATTGGTTGGTGCCTCTGCTTAAATCAGTAAAAGTGGATGAGAGTACTTGGTGGTAACTGTTGTTTTCCAGCTGTCCCCATCAATGAAAATGCTTCTCAGCTAGTGAAGTTTTCACTTGTTGCTGGTTATCAAGTGAATCATCGAGTAAACCAGTAAAGCATGTTCTAAACATGAAACACTGGAACCCATTCAGGTGAAAGATCTGAAATATAAACCCTGATTCCCCATCCACTGTTGATGCTTAATCTACTCAGCATTTTCAGCATTTTCTGGTTTTATTTTGGATTTCCTTCATCTACACTGTTGTGCTTTCTAACACCTGCAGTGTTGTGCTTTTGTATAAATGAGTTGTGCTGTGGGTCAGTAATCTGATTTAAAGTTGGAGGCAGAAGGACAGAGTGAACTAATCACATTAACCCTGTGTCAGTGGTTCCTCACTCTGCTACGATAATACTCTGATTTTCTTCAGTTACTGTTTTGTTGCTAATAACTGAAGTCAGATTTACAGAATGGATGAGGAGACAGCCCAGTGACAACTCCTGTGCTCAAAACTACTGGGTTGCCCCATCACTGAGCAGATATTTTGTCATTGTTCTGTGTCCGTGACCACTCCTCTGTATATTCATTGTTCTTTACAGAAGGTCACTGAACTCGTGGAGAAGGGAAACCGGACAGAAAGTTCCAAACTCTTCCTCAGTCTGGTGATGGAGAAAGGCTCCGAGGCACGGAGGGTGATGTGGGAATCCTTTGTGAAAATGCAGAATGTGTTACCAAAGCTGGACAAAATATTGAAAGAAATCCAGGAGCTTGGTATCCGTCAGGCAGGAAATTGGATGCTTAAATTGGGAACAGATGTTCTCAGGGAAAAGTACGGATGAAATGTGGCAAATGTTCAGGGGAGATTTGTGTGGAGTTCTGCACTGGTACGTTCCAATGAGACAGGGAGTTTACGATAGGGTACAGGAACCATACTGTACAAAGGCTGTAATAAATCTAGTCAAGAAAAGAAAAGCTTACAAAAGGTTCAGAGAGCTAGATAATGTTAGAGATCTGGAAGATTATAAGGCGAACAGAAAGGAGCTTAAGAAAGAAATTAGGAGAGCCAGAAGGGGCCATGAGAAGGCCTTGGTGGGCAGGATTAAGGAAAACCCCAAGGGATTCTACAAGTATGTGAAGAGCAAGAGGATAAGACATGAAAGAATAGGACCTATCAATGGTAACAGTAGGAAAGTGGATCCAGAGGAAATAGCAGAGGTTACTTTATTTCAGAATTCACTATGGAAAAGGATCTTGGTGATTGTAGTGATGACTTGCAGCAGACTGAAAAGCTTGAGCATGTAGATATTAAGAAAGAGGATGTGCTCGAGCTTTTGGAAAGCATCAAGTTAGATAAGTCGCTAGGACCTGCTGTGGGAGGCAAGGGAGGAGATTGCTGAGCCTCTGGCAATGATCTTTGCATCATCAATGGGGAAGGGAGAGGTTCCAGAGGATTGGAGGGTTGAGGATGTTTTCCTTTATTTAAGGGAGTAGAGAGAGCCCAGGAAATTATGGACCAGTGAGTCTTACTTCACTGGTTGGTAAGTTGATAGAGAAGATCCTGAGATGCAGGGTTTATAATATGATTAGAAATAGTCAGCATGGCTTTGTCAAGGGCAGGTCCTGCCTTATCAGCCTGATTGAGTTTTTTGAGAATGTGACTAAACACTTCAACGAAGGAAGAGCAGTAGATGTAGTGTACATGGATTTCAGCAAGGCATTTGATAAGGTACCCCATGAAATGCTTACTGAGAAAGTAAGGAGGCATGGGATCCAAGGGGACATTGCTTTGTGGATCAGAACTGGCTGGCCCACAGAAGGCAAAGAGTGGTTGTTGATGGGTCATATTCTGCATGGAGGTCGGTGACCAGTGGTGTGCCTCAGGGATCTGTTCTGGGACCTTTCCTCTTCGTGATTTTTATAAATGACCAGGATGAGGAAGTGGAGGGATGGGTTAGTAAGTTTGCTGATGACACAAAGGTTGGAGGTGGTGTGGATATTGTGGAGGGCAGTCAGAGGTTACAGCGGGACATAGATAGGATGCAAAACTGGGCTGAGGTGTGGCAGATTGTGTTCAACCCAGATAAGCATGAAGTGGTTCATTTTGGTAGGTCAAATATGATGGCAGAATATAGTGTTAATGGTAAGACTCTTGGCAGTGTGGAGGGTCAGAGGGATCTTGAGGTCCGAGTCCATCGGACACTCAAAGGTTGACTGTGGTTAAGAAGGCATACGGTGTATTGTCCTTCATCAATTGTGGAATTGAATTTAGGAGCCGGGAGGTAATGTTGCAGCTGTGTAGGACCCTGGTCAGACCCCACTTGGAGTTCTGTGCTCAGTTCTGGTCGCCTCACTGCAGGAAGGATGTGGAAGCCAACGAAAGGGTGCAGAAGAGATTTACCAGGATGTTGGCTGGATTAGGGAGCATGCCTTATGAAAACAGGTTGAGTGAACTTGGCCTTTTCTCCTTGGAGCGACGTAGAATGAGGGGTGACCTGATAGAGGTGTATAAGATGATGAGAGGCATTGATCATGTGGATAGTCGAAGACTTTTTCCCAGGGCTGAAATGGTTGCCAGAAGAGGACACAGGTTTAAGGTGCTGGGGAGTAGGTACAGAGGTGATGTCGGGGTAAGTTTTTTCCTCAGAGTGCGTGGAATGGGCTGCTGGCAATGGTGGTAGGGGCGGATACGATAGGGTCTTTGAAGAGACTTTTGAATAGATACATGGAGCTTAGAAAAACAGAGGGCTGTGGGTAAACCTTGTAATTTCTAAGGTAGGGACATGTTCGACACAACTTTGTGGGCCGAAGGGCCTGTAGTGTGCTGTAGGTTTTCTATTTTTCTATGTAAATGAGATTAATGTCAATAGGTGTTGGATGATCAACACAGACTCGGTCAGCTGAAGAGCCTGTTTCCGTGTGATAGGGAAAGCTTGTGGAATACTGGTTTTCATTAACTGTGACACAGTACAAGAACAGCAAGATGGATGCATTGTGAGGCTCATTGACTGTGAGGGTAACGTGTCATTAATTTGAAGGTTTTCCTGAAATATATGTATGAAAGAAATTACATCAGACTGGCATTTGAATTAGTTTGTTTCGTACTCTGTTTCTGTTTAGACTGGAGGCTAATGACCTGGGAAATTCAGGAGTGAAATGAGTGTCTGCAGCTCTTAGGAACCCGGACTGTAAAATACAGAAACTGGGGTAAGTACCAGACTGTGTGAGATTGTGTTCACCGTCACTGGGTGTCTGACACTGACCATTAATATGATCAGCAATTGCGTTACTGATAAACCCTGGGGATTTGCACCGTCTCCTATCTCTCTGTGTCCTTCACCCTCACTCTCTCTGATCTCTAGGCTGGACAACATTGGTTTCACAGATTCCAGTGCTGAGGATCTCGCCTCTGCTCTCAGTACAAACCACTCATTGACGGATCTGAACCTGATTGGTAGTAAACTGGGAGATTCAGGAATGAAACTGGTATCTGCGGCTCTGAGGAACCCAGATTGTAAAATACAGAAACTGAGGTAACTTCCATACTGTGAGAGATTGTGTTTACAGTCACTGGGTGTCTGACATGGAAAAGTAATATGATCAGTAATTGTGTTACTTACAAGCACTGGGGACTTGCATAGTCTACTGTCTCTGTGTCCCTCACACTCTCGCTCTGATCTCCAGGCTAAGGGATGTCAGTCTCACAGATTCCTGGGCTGAGTATCTCATCTACAATCTCACTATAAACTGCTCACTGACTGGACCAGAGTAAAAATAAACTGGGAGATTCAGTCATGAAACTGGTATCTGCCGCTGTAACAAACACCAAATGTAAAATATAGAAACTGGAATAAGTACCAGACTGTGGGAGATTGTGTTTACAATCATTGGGTGTCTGACGCTGAACATTAATTGATCAGTAATTATGTTACTGACAAACACTGGGGGTTTGCACTGTCTCCTGTGTGTGTCCTTCATCCTTAACCTCTCTTATCTCTAGGCTGAATAATATCGGTCTCACAGATACTTCCACTGAGGATCAGGGACTGCATCCCACTCATTGAAAGGTCTGACTTGGGATCAAACTCCTTCACAGACCAATCTGTCCACACTCTCCGCCACTTCATACTGACCCGACCAAAACTGCGATGGATCTGGTGAGTGTTTGCATTAATGTTTAGTGTAATAAAAATAATATCAGTGGATCTGTGGGCTTTTCTAGTGATATTTGTAAGTGTTGTTGAAATATTAACCCCAGGCCCTTGTTACTGACACTGTTGTGTAATCTGTTTATTTCCCCTTTATTCTTCAATCTGTTTCAGGCTGAAGAGGAATAAGTTCAGTCCGACCAAGGAGAAGGATTTGAAGTCACTGCAGGAATCCAGACCTGGACTGAGAGTGGAACTATGAAAATGTCTATGTGTCGACATCACCGGCCTTGAGTTGGGAATATTTTTGACTGAGTTCTTGCCCTCCCCTTTAAATGACAGCGCTTGAGTTTCACTCCTAATGATTTTGATTCCCAGCTGGATCAGATGGAAGGTTTCTACCCAAAATATTGACTGTCCATTTCCCTCCACAGATGCTGCCTGACCCAGAGTTTTCTCAGCAGTTTTTTTTCTCTAGAATTTGTCTTATTATCTGCCATCTCTGCTGTCACTAGACTCGCCCACCTGTATAAGTCTGCCCGATACCAAGGAATGGCTGTGCACCTCCCCCCACCCCCCCCCCCCCCCCCCAGTTGCACCTGGACCTGTAGTGATTGTGGACACTACCTTGAAGTGTAATTGTATAATCACTGGTTTACCTGATGTAAAATGATTTACAAACTGGACTGATTATTGAACCTGTAACTCGCTGTTACTTGTCTGTTCTTTGTGTTGGGATTGGAACTGAACTATGAACAGCTTACTTTGTCTGGACATTAAAAAGTTACTTAGTGTTTAATTTACAATTATGGTGAAATCAACAAACTGTTGTCACTTCTTCACTTGCTGTCTGACATCTGATGATTGGAGAAGAGAATGTGACCTGCTATCACAGCAGCCCAGAGACACCCTCCCCTGCTGAACAACACCACCACACCGCAAAAGCAGCCCAAAGTGCCCCTGCCCTGCTGACAACACAGCTCCCTGCATCAGCAGCCCAGAGTGCCCCTGCCCTGCTGACAACACACCTCCCTGCATCAGCAGCCCAGTGTCCTTCACTAGCGGAACCATACCAGAGCACTAACCATATTCAGAGTGCATCACACTGGCTGAACTGCACCAGTGCAACGTAATCATGCCCAGAGCACTTCTCAGTGGAGTTTGCAACTTCGTACCCAAGACCCACAGGCTTTCCCCTGGGTGCTCCAGTTTCCTTACACATCCCAAAGACATGCTGGCCATTTGGTTAATTTGTTGCTGCAGTTTGCCCCCAGTGTGTACATATTGGTATAGTATTGTCACCTGTACTGAGGTACGGTGATAAACTTGTCTTGCACATCAGTCGTACAGATCAATTCATTACACCTGCATTAAGGTAGTACAGGGTAAAAACAATAACAGTACAGAGTGAAGTGTCACAGCTGCAGGGAAGTGCATTGCAGGTAGACAATAAGGTACAAGGTAAAACAAGGTAGATTATGAAGTTAAGAGTCCATCTCATCATAGTCTTATCACCATAGTATTTAAGTTGTCCTTGACTCTGCTGGTACGGGCCCTCAGGCTCCTGTATCTTCTGCCTGATGGGAGAGGAGAGAGTGACCCGAGTAGGTGTGGTCTTTGATTATGCTGGCTGCTTCACTAAGGCAGTGAGAGGTAAAGAGGAGGGGAGGCTGGTTTCCATGATGCACTGGGCTGTGTCCACAACGCTCTGCAGTTTCTTACAGACCTGGGAAGAGCGGTTGCCATACCAAGCCATGATGCATCCAGATAGGATGCTTTCTATGGTGCATTGATAAAAATTGGTGAGTGTCACAAGGGAAGTGCCAAATTTCTTTAGCCTCCTGAGGAAGTAGAGGTGCTGGTGAGCTTTCTTGGCTGTGGCATCTATGTGGTTGGACCAGGACAGGCTATTGGTGATGTTCACTCCTAGGGACTTTAAGCTTTCAACCCTCTTGACCTCAGCACTGTTGAAGTAGACAGGAGCATGTACACCGCCCCCTTTTCTGAAGTCAATGAACAGTTCTTTTGTTTTGCTGACATTGTTGTCATGACACCATGTCACTGAGCCCTCCATCTCCTTCCTGTACTCTGACTCATCATTAGTTGAGATACAGCCTACTACAGTGATATCATCTGCAAACTTGTAGATGGAGTTAGAACAGAATCTGGCCATGCAGTCATGACTATATAGGGAGTAGAGTAGAAGTCTGGATGACGCCTTGTGGGGCACCAGTGTTGAGAATTAATCATGCTGGAGGTATTGCTGCCTATCCTCACCGATTGTGGTCTGTTGGTCAGAAAGTCATGGATCCAGTTGTAGAGAGAGGTGTTGAGTCCCAGGTCTCAGAGTTTGGTGATAAGTTTACTTGGAAATTTGGTATTGAAAGCAGAGCTGTAGTCAATAAACAATGGTCTAACATAGGTGTCTTTCATGTCCAGATATCAGTATAGGGCCAGGGAGATGGAGTTCACTGTAGACCTGTTACGGCATTAGACATATTTCAGTGTGTTGAGGTTGTCTGGGAGGCTGGAGTTAATGTGTGCCATGACCAGCCTCTTGAAGCACTTCATGATGATGATGTCAGAGCCACTAGTTGGTAGTCATTAAGGCACGTTGTCTTGTTTTTCTTTGGTACCGGGATAATAGTGGTCTTCTTAAAACAGGTGGGAACCTCAGATTGAAGCAGGGAGAGATTAAATATGTCTGCAAATACCCCCGCCAGCTGATCAGCACAAGATCTAAGCACACGGCCAGGGACCCCATCTGGGCCAGATACTTCCCTTGGGTTCACTCTCCAGAAGACTAACCTTACGTCCTCGACGGTGACCATGGGTTCAGTTACATTGGAGGCTGTCAGGGTGGGTGGTGACAATCCACTTCCCTTCTGTTCAAAATGCACATGGAATGCATTAAGCTCATCGGGAAGGAATGCGCTGTTGTTAACTATGCTGCCCGACTTAGATTTGTAGCCCATTATAGGGTGTAGGCCCTGCCACGACTGACGGCTGGTCTGAGACCTTATTTGGAACTGGTATTGTCTCTTGGTATTCTTGATAGCTTTCTGGAGGTCATATCTCGATTTCTTGTAAATGAGAAGTTGGATTTAAATCCTGGCCTGGACAGGATCTTGAACCCTGGACCCTCAAAATAAATGTGTGATGCTCTACCAACCGAGTTCCCTGGTTATGCAGTCACAGTGGTCCAGAGTGCCTCCAACTGGTTTAACAGCAGCAGTAACGGCAACATAGATGCACAGTGCTCTGCACTGGATGAACAACATCATTACAGAGAGATGGGGTGGAAGTTATAGAGTGGGGAGGGAAAAGAGCAGAAGGAAAGTGGAGAGGGGGAGAGATACACACAATTTCCAGTTGAGCGAGGCACAAGAGACTACAGCTGCTGGAATCTGGAGCAAAAGAAAATGCTGGAAGAACTCAATGGGTCAAGCAGCATCTGTGGGGAAGAACTGCCAATGTTTCGGGTTGACACCCGGCATCAGGACAGAGTGGAGAGGGAAGGTAACTGGTATAAAGAAGAGAGGAGGAAGGGTGAGATAGGGTCCAGTAGGTGATAGGGTGAAGGACGATGGGACGATGAGGCCAGGTGGGGACGGTGAAGTTGGGAGACAGAAGAGGCATGTGGGCTGGAGGGTAATAAGTGGGGACCAAAGGCTAATGGTGCTGGAATCTGATGTATGGAAGGTGATATTAAGGGAGAAGCATTGGACAGATGGAACCAGATGGAGCAGGTGACCAGGGGATCCGTTGAGTGAAGTATGTGGATAGTAGGTGGATGGGACCAGGAGGTGGAGGGGAATGAAAATGGGAGATGGGGTTCTGAGGAGGGGTTTGTATGGGAAAGAGGACAAAAACCTAAGGACCAGAGGTGGATTGGAAGGAGTGAGGGAGGGAGGGGAACACAAGGGTTAAGGGTGACCTAAAATCAAAAAGTAAGTGTTCATGTAATTGTGTTGCACATTACCCAGGCAGAATCTTCTGAGTTTGCATTGGAGCTCACCCTGGCAGTGGAGGCCAAGGATAGACAGGTCGTTGAGGAAATGGGAAGAGCAGTTGAAGTGGCATGCAGCCGAGAGCCTGCGATAGCCATTGCAGACAGTGTGCAAGTGCTCTGCATATCAGCATGTAGTCTGCGTTTGGTTTCACCGACGTAGAGGAGTCCATATTGTGAGCACTGAATGCAGTAGATGAGAGAAACAAAGGACTACAGATGCTGGAACCCAGATGAATATGATGCTGGAGGAAGTCAGCAGCCCACACAGCATCCGTGGAGGAAAGCAGGTGGTCAACGTTTCGGGTCAGGACCCTTCTTCAGGACTGAAGATAGAAAAGGGGGAAGCCCAATATATAGGGGGGGAAAGCAGAGCAGTGATAGGTGGACAAAAGAGGGGAGGCGGGGTAGGTGCAAGTTGGTGATAGGTAGATGCAGGTAAGAGATAGTGATAAGCAGGTGCTAGGGAGAAATGGAGAGCAGATTCACTGGGGGCAGGGTCATAGGTAAGGAGAGAAAGGAGAAAAAAGATTTTAAAAAAAGATAGGCTAGCAAAGGGGAGAAGCATGGTGGGGAAGAGGGTTGGGGATTACTTAAAGTGGGAAAATTCATTGTTAATGGCGTCAGGCTGCAAGGTTCCAAGATGGAAAATGAGGTGCTGTTCCTCCAGTTTGTGCTGTGAATTCTTCTGGCAGTGGAGGAGGCCGAGGACTGACATACCGGTGATAGTGTGGGAGTGAGAGTTGAAGTAACTGCCAACAGGGAGATGCAGGTCACGATTACGAACAGAGCGCAGGTGTTCTGCGAAATGGTCTCACCAATGTAGAGGAAGCCACACTTGGAGCACCGAATGCAGTAGATGATACTGAGGTGCAGGTGAATCTGTGTCTCGCCTGAAAGGACTGTTTGGGTCCCTGGATGGAGGTGATGCAGGGGCAGGTGCTGCACCTGTGGTAGCGGCAGTGGAAAGTTCCCGGGGTGGGAACAGGATGGGTGGTGGGGGGGGGGGAGAGGAGTGAACTAGGGAGTCACAGAGAGATCAGTCCCTGCGAAAGGCAGAAAGGAATGGGAAGGGAAGATATGCTTGGTAGTGGGGTCCCGTTGGAGATGGCAAAAGTGGCGGAGAATGATGTGTTGGATACGTAGGCAGGTGGGATGAAATGTGAGAAGAAGGGGACCCTATCCCTGTTGGGTCTGGGAGGGGTGGGGTGAGAGCAAGAGGTGCTGGAAATGACAGAGTTACGGGTACGAGCTCTCTCGACCACAGCTGGGGGGAAGCCCCGAGTAGAAAAGAAGTTGGACATCTCAAATGTTCAAGCCTGCTCTTGCCCCATTCCTCAACTTTCTCTGCTATCTCAGCTACTGCATTGATGCCACACTTGTACCCGTACGGAACGCGAGAGTTTCATATATTTTGCCACTAATTTTCACCCTGCCCTCCAACTCACTTGGACTATCTCTGACACCTCTCTCTCCTTCCTCGATCTTTCCATCTCCATCTCAGAAGATTCCTCATCCACCAACATCTTCTACAGACCCACTGACGTACACCGCTGCCTCAATTACAGCTCCTGCCTCCCTGTCTCCTGCAAGGACGTTATCTATTTTTCTCAATTTCTCCGCCTCCGCCGCATCTGCTCCCGTGATGAGACTTTCCTCTCCAAGACATCCAAACATAAAATTATGAAAGGGATAGATAACATAGAGGCAGGAACGTTGTTTCTACTGGTAAGTGAGACTAGAACTAGGGGACATAGCATGAAGATTCAGGTGGGGTAGATTTAGGATGGAGGGACTGCTTTTCCCAGAGAGTAGTGCATCTGTGGAATTCTCTGCCCAGGGAAGCAATAGTGGCTACCTTTAATATTTTGAAGGCACAGTTAGGTAGATTTTTGCAGAGTAGGGAAATTAAGCGTTATGGGGAAAAGGCAGGTCGGTGGATCTAAGTCCACGGCCAGATCAAACATGATCTTATTGAATGGGGGAGCAGGCCCGATGGCCTACTCCTGCTCCTACTTCTTATGGTCTAATGTTCTGATGTTCATTCGGGATCTGATATGTTTCAGATGGGCCGAATGGCCTAATTCTGATTCTATGCATTATGATCTTATGCAGTTTTGAAGAAGGTTGCAGTCGATTTTGTTCTCTGCTTGTGGCAGAGTTTTCCAGCCTCGGTCTTCAAACCCATATTTAACTTTAAAACGATCCTTCGAACCCTCAGTCCCCCCTCCACCACCACCCCCACCAAATCGGTGTAGATCCATGCTATCTGCACCGAGTTCCACAACATCCCAAAATAATCCTTCCAATCAAGCCCAAAACTAAATCCCGGGAATTCTACATTATAAGACCGTCTGTTCTTCTGACTGCACCAGGAGAACTCCCCGGGTTTCACTTAACCCTGGGAACAGTTACCGCACTCAGGACAGTCCCATCTCCTCCCGTTCCATCCTAGGATACGGGTCACTCTCCCCACATCCGCTCTGTCCCCGCTCTTGACCACTGAACTCCACACAACAACGGTGGGCCATGCGCCGCTGTGTTCCCAGGATCCCAAATCTGTTGCATCCATTCCCTTTCAAACATGAGGAATATGTCCATTCAGGTCCAGTCAACAAGCTTCGTCCCTGCTCTCCTGATGCGGGAACGATCACTGGTCGGAAGAACAGTGCTGATTGAAATCTCTGAGGCTTACGTTACCCGGAGACAACGCTTTTTTATGCACAAACTCTAATTTCTATTTGCATTCCTCTGGCATCACTAAAATAAAACTAAAATCTCACAAAGTAAGAAACAGCAGAAGTCGGCCATTCAGTCCGTCGAACCATCAAGAAGTTTACAGCTGCCCTCCCATCTCAGCTACATGTTTCTCCCAATCCACATGTCCTCGATTCCTTCAGTCCCCACAGATCTACCGATCTGTTTCAGGTGAACACAGTGACCGAGACTTCACAGCCCTCTGTGGTGGGAATTTCCAACAATTCAATACACTCAGAGTGAAGACATTTCCCCTCATCTCAGTCCCGAATAGTTCATCCGTTTTTCTGAGACTGGGACCCCTGATTCAACCTGTTAAGCCCTATAATGATGTTCTGCATTTCAATGTTCACGTCTCAGTCCCCGAAACTCTTTAAAAAGGGTTAATCTACTCGATATTTCTTCATATGATGACCTCACCATTCCAGGAATCACTATGGTGAATCTTCATTGCACTCTCTATTACAAATACTATCTAACTTTTTTTTTGTTATACAGCTATGGAATTAATTTCCATCTTCTGCAGCCCTGTGTTGCCCCCACCTCTCACCTTCCAGCCTCAATCCCTATTTCCGCCCCTCCGTCTGACAATCACCCTCCTCACCTGCATTCACCCATCGCTTCCCAGCTCTTGCCCCACCCTTCCCCCTCCCCATATTGACTATCTCCCCTGACTATATTCATACTGCGTGAATATATCATACTGACTCTATATTCTTTCAGTCCAGATGAAGGATGTTAACTGTCCATTTCCCTCCACAGATTCTGTCTGACCCACTGAGTTCCTCCAGCAGTTTGTTCTTTGTACTGTATAACACTTCTTAGGCAAGAGGAGCAAGATTTTACACAATATTCCAGGTGCAGTCTCAACAAAACACTAAATAATTGTGTGAGGTCATTATTGAACTCTTCTACCCAATAACCACAACATCCCATTGACTTTCCTCACTACCCACTGCACCTCAGTCCCTCACCATTTAAAGACACTCAACATTTCTGTCCCTTCTGACCTCACATTTTGCACATTGGACTCCAGCTGACCTGTTGTTCCCACTCACTCACCTTGCCTACATCACCCTGAACCCTCTTGACATGATCATCACCACTCCAACATCACCAAGTTATGTCAGGTCCAGTCGGGTTCATTGCCAGGAGCACAGGTAGAGGGAGGGACAGATCCAGTGGAAAACCTGCAGTAGTGTCACAGGCAGCTGAATTCAGACAACGCACAGAACAGAAACTACACAATTCTGTGTCATTAACAATATACAAATGTACATTTTCTGTCAGCACCAGACTTGGAAACGTTGCATTTGGTCCCTCAGTGAAACTGTTGGCACCGACGGGGAACAGCTGGGGTCCCAGCACCGGTCCCTACAACACCCCCCCCCCCCCCACGGTACAGCCGGCCCACCCAGGGAGAGGCTGGGTATTCCTTCTCTGTAAACAGAGACACGTGCAGGCCACTCGGCCCTTCCAGCCCGCCCTAGCATTAAGATCCCGGCCGGTCCAACAGCACCGCCCCCCACTTCCCCTGGATCATCGGCCCCACTGGCAGGTCAACAGTCTGCTGCTGTCTGCCCCCAGTATATTGACCCCCTCTGCTCTCCACCACCGTGGGGGCAGCGACTCCCACAGATGAACCCCTCCTGCCCCCTCCCTACTGTCAGTGGGCAGCCCCCCCCCTCACCCGGTGCCCCTGCTCTTGGATCCCCCCGGGACACACCTGCTGTCACCCCTGTTACGGACTCAGTGAAAGTCCCTTTAAGATAGAGAGTGTGTGTGTATGTGTGTGTGGGGCGTGCTTACCTCAATAGAAGATAAAGGACATAATGACGTTGTTGAAGAAGTCAGAAGAAGAAGAAGGAGAGAGAGAGAAGGGAGAGAGACACCAGCCTGCTTGTTTTCTCTATCGATGGATGAGAAACAATAACTGTGTTTGCCACTGAAATCCATGTATGGAAGTTGGAAGTAATCCGGTGGAGTTCACTTTGTTGCTGACCTGTAGAAGGAAACAGGTATTTGTGTGTGGACAACCACGGTTCGGATGCTTTTCGGGGTGAGGAAGTCACTACCGAGTAAACACTGGAGTGCCGTTTGGGTTCCATCGTGGAACATTTGGATTTCGTATGTACTCTCTCTCTATGTTTTTCTACATCTACATCTTATCTTCAGACGACGGTGGTTGTTGAAGAAGCCCTTGCTCATGTTTCACCTTATGGCTTGCGGAACTGAACTTTAAGAACCATTCAGGAACTTGGAGTTTTGGACTTTGTCACACACACACACGACGAGTTTAGTTTTGGGGTTAACGTTCGAGGTTTAACATTCTTGAATTCTAACATACTAACATTTTTACTTTTATTTTACGTATTATCAAAAGTAGTGATTAATAAAATAGTTTTTAACACTAAATCATGCTCAGTGTGTTTCTTTTGTTGCTGGTTCGTGACACCCCCCTCCTGTCCGCTCCCCTCACCACCTTCTCCCTTTCAATGATCCCGCCTCCCCTCGTTCTTCTGTGGGGATCATCCCAAGCGCAGGCATGGAGCCGATGGGCAGAGCGGCCTCCTCCTGCCTCTCACCGAGAAATGAGTCAACTCACCGGCTCCGGCCGCAGGAACCACTTCACTTGTCGGTGGGGAAACCGGTTCACAAACGGCCCCCGGAGGGAAATGGGAATAAATAAACAAGCAGCACATTTGCTCTGAGGTTTGACCGAGTTTGACCGGGAGTTTGGGGAGGGAGCGGGAGGCGGGGTCTGCGGGGGTAACGCCCACTCGGCGGGTCCGCCTCCACTATTGGTTATAACCAGTCACTGACGTCCCCTCGCACCAATGGGAACAGGATTGCTCGACCCTCCTCTGTTGACAGTTGGAGGGTCAGGTGGCGGTTGATGGGCGCGCGCTCGGCCGTTAAACCGTCTCCGCGCGAGCCGAGTAGTGAGGGTGACGTCAGGGCCGCGAGCCGGCAGTGCGTGTGTGGGCAGCCCGTGTGTGACGTCACACGTCTGCGGAGATCAGTGTGACGTCTGACGTGGAGGGGCGCAGCGCTTTGTTTTAAAAACATTTTGATCGAAGTTTTCGCTGGTTTCAGGTGGACAACGAAAGAACCTTCAGGGGTTTCACCACTGAATTTAGTGGGGTGTGATATGAAGTCCCCCTGAAGCACTGCTGTGTACCCAGCTGTACCGTGTGGTTGGTGGACTGGGCAGTGTTTGTCTCGGCCTGGGTCACACATCCCGAAATGTTTCTGGGGAGGACTTCCCAGGCCGGTCTGGTCTGGGCGGCTTGGTTCAGTGCAGGGTCTCGTTAGTCAGTGTTTGGTTTCACGAAGAAGGAAAGTAACAGGGTTTCACCACTGAATTCAGTGTGTGTGATGGCTCCCCTTATGTAAACGGGAATTGCCAGCGAGGTCCACAGTCAGTCAATTAGTCCACTGAAGACCTGAGGTCGCTGCGGTCCTTTATGTCTCCCAGAAAACTAAACATTTTGACAATGTGGAGCATAAACATCCCTGCCTCTAATAGGGGCTGAATCAGTTAAACAGCCGATTGCTGAGGGGAATAATGTTTGATGGTGATTGAAGTTCTCCCAGAGTCAGGTGGGCGGTGTTGAGTTGCAGATTCTGGGTGTCCCAGTGAGTGGCCGAACGGCCGGGCTCGCTGCATTGCTCCTCCGGCCACCAGTGGTGCTGTGGAGATATCCGCCGACATGCAGGCGCTGACCTGGTCCTCCAGGCATTCCCGGCGGTTCTCCTGTTCGGGCGGCGAGGAAGGGGCCGGTCTCGGGTTTTTGTGAATCGGGGGCGGGTCGGAGTGGGAAATGGTCGGCAGGTGCTGGGTCTGTGTGGGATCAGTTCGTTTTGGTTCCCTGGGCCCGGACGCACGGAGAATTCCGTCTGTGTGGTCGTAGGGGGGAGGCCTGATTGTTTGCGGAGTGTCGGGGTTAGGGATGCCTGCTAGGAGGCAGGTGGCGGCGGGGACGCCTGCGTGGGAGCGGGGTGGGGTCTGGGACGCCTGCCTGGGAGCGGTGGGGGTGGGGGGTGCTGCTGGGGACGCCTTCGTGGGAGCGGGGGGGGGGATCGGGGTTCGGGCGACGCCTGCGTGGCAGCAGGGTGCAGGTCGGGGGTCGCCTGCATGGAAGCAGGGTGGGGTTCGGGGGAAACCTGCCTGGGAGCGGGGGGGGGGTGGGGGGGGGGTGGGAGTTCGGGGACGCCTGCGTGGTTGCGGCGCGGAGGAGCTGAGGACGACTGCGGGGGTGGGCCTGGGTGGGTGAGGCGGCGCCTGCATGGGTGGAGGTGGTGGGGGCCGCCTTTGTGGGTGCGGGTGGGAACCACTGCGACTTTGCGGGGTAGGGTGGGAACGCCTGCGTGGGGGTGGGGGAGACGTCTGCGTGGATAGCTGGGAGTGCGGAGGCGTGTGTGGGGGGAGGGGCAGCACCTGCGTGGGCGCCGAGGGTAGGTGGGGGTAGGGCGATTGCGTGGGCTCAGAGGGTGGGGGGCATGATTAAGGTGGATAAAGAGGATGGTGCGCAACTCGGGGAAGGTGTGTCCCGGGGGAAGGGACGGTGCGTGACCCAGGGAGGGTGTGTCCCGGGGGACGGGACGGTGCGCGGCCCGGGGTGAGTGGGTCCCGGGGGATGGGACGGTGCGCGACACGGGTGGGTGGGTCCGAAACTAAATTCTGTAAACAAGGGAGGATCTGGTCCATCGGACCAGACAGTATGTATGTCATTTCTAAATGTAACCTTTTCCTTTGCATCTTAATTATCGTCCACCCCCCCCCACCCCGCCCCCGTTCACGTTCTTTCTGTTACAGAGCACCAGAATTTGTGAACACCTGTCACCGACATGGCTCAGAGTGCAGATGGGGAAGGGGACGCAGTGACCTCTGCATCAGCCTTCTGTGAGATGTAAACGTCCTGCCAGAGGGTTCGGATCTGGTGTGAATAACCGGCGTTCACAAAGGCAAAGGGAACAGGGAAGGGGCAGAGGAGCGAGTGTTCTCATCTCCAGGGAAACACGGTACTGGTGAAGGGACACAGGAACTGTCCAATAAATCATCTTGGTTGGGCTTTTGTGAGCTGCTCATAGTGAGTGCGGAGAGCGGCTGCTGAGGAACAGTGAGCCGGGAAGCAGGAGGATTCCCGGGGGTGAGCAGGTCAGACACAGCGACAGTGATGGGGTTTCCTGTGTCCTGTGCAGCGAGCAGTTTGTGTGGAGATGCAGCCTCTCTGGAGATGGAGGGAAGAGGAGGCACCGACAGGTGGAAACAGCTGTGGTTTGTCCGGTCCACCGGAACCTTCAATCTGAATCTAAAATCCATTCCTTGGGTATTTTCAATGTCAGAAGCCGGAGAGATGTGACCTTGTGTGCAGAGTGCAGGGGTTGGGTCTGCATCAGACTCTCAGTGAGATGGTTCAAGTTGCAATGCTTGTGGATGTGAACACAATGCTGAGGGCCAGTTTTAATCACTGATTCCGACACAGTGAGAGGTGCAGGTTTGCAAACAGAAACCAACATTGATGGAAGAAGGCCCAGGAGCTTCACCAATTGCCAGCTGTTCAGCAAACTCTGTGTGATACCTGATCAGAAACAGGTAAAAGCAATGGGGACAAAGGGGTACGGTCCTTTTTATTTCAATTCGGAGAGGGGTGTGGAGTTTTGAACCAAATGGTTTGCGGTGCCACCGTCGTTAGTTTAGCACGTCCAGAGTCGGAGACCATACCGCATGGGAACAGGCCTTTGGCCTGCCGTGCCTATTCTCACCATCGACTCGCTGTCTGTACTGGTCCCATTTATCAGCACTTGGTTCACAGCCGACTGTATCTTGGCAATTTCAATGCTCATCCACTTCTTCAATGTGGTGAAAGTACCTGCCTCCACCATCACCTCGGGCAGCGTGTTTCAGGTTTCAACTCCCCTCTGTGATAAACCTTTTCCTCAGATCTCTCTGAACCTCTCACTCCTCTGCTTAAATCTAGGCCCTCCAGCCTTAGACACCTCTGCCCTCGCTACGTAGTCTGTATGGACTCAGTAAGGCCTTTGACAGGGTTCCACATGGTCGGCTGCTGTGGAAAGTTCACATGGGGTCCAGGGAGAGCTGACACATTGGATGCACGTTGGCTCGATGGTGGGAAGCAGAGGGTGATGGTGGAAGGTTGTTTTATGGACGGGAGGACCTTGACTAGTTGTGTTCCCCAGGGGTGGGTGCTGGGCCGATTAATATAGATGACAACTGTTGATAACTTGGATGAGAATGTATCAGCCATGGTCACTAAATTTGCAGATGACATTACAATAGGTGGTGTTGTTGACAGTGAAGATGGTCAAGGTTTATAGAGAGATCTTCATCAGCTGGGTAAATGAACCGTGGAATGGTAAATGGAGTTTAATTCGGATAAGTGTGAGGCGTTGCCTCCTGGGAAGACAAATCAGGCCTGGACATTCACAGTTAACGGCAGGGCCCTGGGGAGCGCTGTACAACAGAGGGACCCAGGAGTACCAGCAAATGGTTCCCTGAAATTGGCGTCACAGGTAGACAGGGTGGTGAAGAAGGCATTTGGCAGGCTGGCCTTCATCAGTCAAGGCACTGGGTATGGAAGCTGGGATGCAATGTTGCAGTTGTACAGGACGTTGGTGAGGCTGTATTTGGAATATTGTGTTTGGTTTTGGGCACCCTGCTAGAGGAAAGTTGTTAAGCTGGAAAGAGGGAGGATGTTGCCGAGACCCGAGGGACTGAGTTACTGAGAGGTTGAGCAGTTTGGGACGGTTTACATTGGAGAATAGGAGAACAAGGGGTGATCTCATAGAGGTGATTAAATCATGAGGGGCACAGATAGGGTTAATTTGCACAATCCTTTTCCCAGGGGTGCGGAATAAAGAACGAGAAGATATAGGTTTAAAGAGAGAGGTGAGAGATTTAATAGGATGCTGAGGGAAACTTTTTTCACCCAGAGGGTGGTCAGTATATGGAATGGGAACCTTGGTCAACATGGACCAGTTGGGCCGAAGGCCCCATTTCCACGCTGTGTGACTCTGACTCTGTGACCAGTTTACTTTCTCCCTGTCTGTGCCTCCCATAATTTTGTGCACCTCTGTCATATCTCCCATTGGTCTCCTCTGCTCCAAGGACAACAAGCCCAACCCATCTCATAACTGAAACATTTCATCCCAGGTGATACCCTGGTGTAAAATCAAAGGCACTGCAGCTGCTGGAAATGGAAAACACAGAAAATGCTGGAAGTGAAAGAGTTAATGTTTCAGTTCGAAGCCCCTTCCTCAGGATTGGAGCGTGTCCTCTGCACCCTCCCCACTGCATTCACGCCCTTCCTGTTGTGTGGTAACCAGGGCTGCGCGCACTGTCGCAAATGTCGCCTCATCAACATTTTGTAAAGTTGTAACAAGATGTCCTGCACCTGTAGTTTCTGCCGCACCTAATGAAGGCTCACATCCTGTCTGCTTCCTTCACCCCGCCGTCTCCCTGTGCTGCCAACTTCGGGGATCTTTGGATTGATACACCAAAGTTTCTGTGTTCCTCAGTACTCCCTGGATCTCGATCATTCATGGTGTCTGTCCTGCCTCAGTTGACCACCCCCACAACGCATCCCCTCACAGTTATCAGGGTTACATTTAATCTGCCACTGATCTGCCCAACAAGTCAAATCACCATCCCCAAATACTGGTTCAATCCAGCCAGGCCTGTTGGAACACTCGGTCAAGTAATTAAAATAACGTTGGCACCTAATTTTGAAAGCTAATGTCTATAATATTGGGATTGAAACTGTCGGATATCCTGATGAGTCAGTTGGCCGAATCGAATTTTGGAATGGAAATCTGTCCCTCTTTAACGGCTTGCTACTGAGGGCAATTCTCAGTCGTGCAGGGATCGACTCCCTCTGAATTAAACAATCTCCTTGCCCTTGTTGATATAGATTAAACTGGGGTTTGTGTGTCTTTTTCTTGGAGACAGGACAGGGTAAAGCTCAGTGCTCCTTAGAACTGTGACTCAGTGGAAATGAGGGGGAGGGAAGGACTAGGTGAAGTATTGGTTGTGCAATACATCTGGTTTGGTCTGTGGATGGTGACAGTGAGTATGTTGACAAGTGAAGGGAGAATGTGTGTCCACAGCAGGAACTGCAGAGAATTTTACACTGTGATTATGTGAAAGTCTCCAGCCCCACCGATGATGCACGCTGGCCTTGCAAACCAAAAGGAGGTTGGAGTCAATGTTTCATATCCACATGATGGTGCAGTGGAAGTCAAGGGATCAAAAGACCTGTTAAAGTTGGGAGGTTTTACCACTTGTTCATAGGATGTGGGTGTCACTGGGAGACGGGTGAAATAATTACTAATTGTGTAGGAGCGGCATGCCAGCCACTGGGGGGTAATGACATTTCATTCCAGATTATTTAATCATTTTATTATTTACCTGAATTTAAATTCCCAGCGGCCGTGATCGAGACCACTGTGTAAACGGAGATTAGCGGTCTCCGTCTGCTGCGGCACTTTGCTGAACTGGGTAATTCCATGTGGAATTGGTGAACATTGAGGGACACAGGAGATGATCCAGGAGAGCGGGAATGGGTTTACTGCACACAGGATGGAATGGACACACCTGATACACCTCTGTTGATCTGACTGTGGATCAGTGGGACAGGCCACATGTGGTGTCAGGTTATGTTTGGTGATGTGACTCTGTCGCTCAGTATTGAAGTGAATGATGCTGCCCGATATGGGGGTCAACATTGAGTTTTCTTTTCTCCATTTCCTTCTGCAGAACAGAACATTGTAGTTACTGAGCACGGGGCAGATTTGGACAGTTATTTATTCATCAAGGGAGATGAAACAGTGTGTGACCTGAGGAGATGGAGATCAGGCAGTGTGTGACCCAGGGATGGATGGTGTATGGGTGAGGGACGAGGATGAGGAATTGGACAGTGTGTGATCTGGGGAAGAATTGCCCCAGGAGAGTCGGACAGTGTGTGACTCAAGAATGGGTGGTGTATGGGGAGGAGGAGGGGTGGGGGAAGAGTCAGACAGTGTGTGCCCCAAGAGGTTTTTGCATCTGGAGGACAATCCTAGTAATATTTACCTGCATCACCTGTAGTAAAGCCATAAAGACCCCCTGTCCATCAGTGCATTCACCAACTGTGCAATGTGTAATCAGTGTGACTGTGTCTCCCTCGCTCTGTTCTCTGTGTGTGGGTGTGTTCACTCACCTGCAGTCAAGATGATCACCGGTCAGGTCCAAAGGGTGCCGGTCTAGCGAGGTTCAACCTGTGGGTTCAGTAATTGTGTTACTACTGAACACTGGGGATTTGCACCGTCTCCTGTCTCTCTGTGTCCTTCACCTTCACTCTCTCTCGTCTCTAGGCTGGGGGATCCTGGTCTCACAGATTCTTGCACCGAGGATCTCACCTCCGCTCTCAGTACAAATCGCTCACTGACGGTGCTGGAGCTGGGATACAACTCCTTAACAGACCGATCTATCCCTGCTCTCTGCCGCCTCGTACTAACCCTCCCGAATCTGAAGCTGATCACGCTTCATCATCAGCAGACCCACGGGCTTTTCTGGTGATATTTATGCCCAAGTGTTGCTGTTAACCCCAGTCCCCTGTTACTGACCCTGTTGTACCATCTGTTTAGTTCCTCTTTATTCTTCAACCTGTTTCAGGCTGCGGGAGAATCAGTTCAGTTCAGGTGGAGAGAATCAGCTGAAATCACTGCAGGGAACCAGACCCGGACTGATCGTGTCCCTGTGAACATCTCGCTGCAGGAACATCACCGCCCTCGGGATGGGAACACTTCTGGCCGACGGCCCGCCCTCCCCTTTAAACGTCTGCGCCCCGGATTTAACACGGAGCGGCTGTACCGCTTCCCAGCTCGAGCTGAGGGGGCTGTGGTATCAGGGGCGGTCCTGCTGCCCCGTGACTCAGCGACCCGTCCACTTGGCCCTGGGGAACTGCACCGACAGGAAGGTCCCAGGGTGGGGCTCAGTCTGGGACACCAGTGATGGCATCCAGTGTCTGGGGTGGGGTTAGGCTGGGGTAGAACCCTTTTGGCCAGGTTACTGAGATCGATGCAGCTGGAATTTTTACTTCAGTCCCTGCTGCAGCCTGTCAATATGATGTTGATTTGTCAAATACCTCAACAGTTGGTCCTTGGTCTGCAGCCATCTCGCCCACTGCCCTGGTGAGATTTTGTCATCGGGAGTCACCCTGATGCAGAGCAACAATGATAACGGACGGATTATTTAACCTGCCACTCATTGTTTACTAATTGGAACTGAACTGTGAACAAGTTATTTTGCCCACAAATTAAAATGTTACTCTGTATTTAGGTTACAATTACCATGGTCAGATCAATAAACCGGTTGTCAGTTCCGGAGGTGCAGTTTGACATCTGATGATTTGAGGGTGGGATTTGCCGATGCACAGACTGCTGCAGTTTGAGTGGGTCTGGCTGCCGGAAACAGTGAGGCAGACGTCGTCAATGGACGTGTCCTCAGCCTCAGGGGATCCGGCCTGAGGCTCCCAGCTCCGATGTTCACACTTTGCCCCAAGTGCCAGACTTCCTGGGGGAATAGTTTCCCTCCCCCTCCTCCACCTGATCCTCTGATATTCTGAAACCTCCACTGGATCACTCTTCAACTTTCCGTATTCCAGGGATACATCCTGGGTGGTAATCTCTGCACATAATGTGACCCTGGAACCCTGGGATCATTCTGGTCAATCCACACTGCTGTCACTGAGGCTGGATTCTCCCTCCCCTGGTGTGGGGCTGTGCACTGCTTCCTGTGCTCCCGGGACAGGCAGACCTGCGCTTTGTACCGCTGAAGCAGAGTCCCTGAGACATGGAGTATGGTGTCCTTCGGCTTTGCTGTTTGACTCCTGTAATTGCCCAGGACCTTTACGGAACTGATGTACACGGACCTCCAGGGTACTTTAACAGCTGGAAGAAGTAGAAGTTCCATCAGTTGGGGAGTGTGATCCAGGTTTGTTATAGGGAACTCTCAGGGAGCAGCCCCACTAATATTTGAGCTAATTTGCAAGAGCAGGGCTCCAACTCCTGAGCTGTGGGCTCACAGGTAGCAATGGGACAGTGGGGTGTGAAGGGTGGGTGTGGATGGGGCAGGTGGGGCAATGGAATTGGATGACGTGCAGGAAGAGCTGAATGGTCTGGCAGTGAACGTCCTGCTGTCCCTCTGTAACATGGAGGGTCTGCATCACAAGAACAAATGCTGGAAGAACTTGGCAGGTCAAGCAGCATCCGTGCAGACAAAGGGAGGGTTGACGTTTGAGTTCGAGCCCCTGATTCGGACTGTGGAGGGAAGGTGGTCGGTATGTAGAGGTTGAGGAGGGGTGGAATGAGTGAGATGGACAACAGTGGGGGATGGGCGGTGGACAGTGGCAGGGGATGGGCGGGATGGAGACTGGGGCGGGGCGTGAGCTGACGAGGGGTGGGCGGTGGTGGGTGATGCCTGGAACAAGATCATGGTGATAGGTGGAAACATAAGGGGGAGAGAAGCTGGTTGGGACCGGCTGTGGGGCAGGGGTTAGTGGAGAGCCCCCCTCCCCCCCACCGATCAAGAACCCATCGATCTCTGCCTTAATACACCCAATGACTTGACCTCCACTGCTCTCGCGGGGCAACGAATTCCGCAAATTCACCTGAAAAAAATCCTCCTCATCTCAGTTCCCCCTCTCCCTCCCTCCACACTCTCACCTCTCTCCCACCTCCCCTCTCCCTCCACACATTCACCCCTCCCCTCCCCACCCTCCTACCGTCATTGTTACCGGGCACCGTCTTAAATAACTGCAGGAGAACTATAACATGTTACAGCAGTTTTGTTTGTTCAGCACAGTGCGTGATTCAGAACAAGCCTGTAACCAGGAACAGGACACACAGTGACGCACTGATAATGCTGTGGGTTCAGTTAATGATTATCACCAGGAACGGATCTTTAACCTGGGTGTGTTCATTTACCTGCAGAACCCAGAGCACAGCCTCACTGGGACTCGCTGGGAACTGAATCTGGAAACTTTTCACAAGGTAGGAAGCAGGATATACTGGACAAAAGACATTTAGTGATTTCGTGAACTCTTCACTAAGATTGAACAATTATTGAATAATTGATCTGTAACAAATTCACTCGAGAGAATTAACGATTTCCTTCAGGTAAATAAACTATCTGACCACCCCCCGCGGGAACCTGGTGCTTTTGGAAGTATTACTGAAAATACCGCACTTTCGGTACAGTTAGGAATAAACAGCAAAATGCTGGCGAGGTGGGAGCTTCCCGCAGCCCCGGGCCGTCCCTACCCCAGTGATCCAGCAGCAGGATGCTGACCCTTCCACCCGCACTGATCTCACAATAAGGCTTCCATCTATTTATTCTCTCTCCGGCGAGATCGACAATATCTCCAGTAGAAAGAGAATTGGACTGTGTGAGTTGTCTTGTGGGGAGACGTGTGTCAGCCGTGCCGTGGTTTTGCTGATTTGGAGGAACTCGAGGTGACTTGATTTTATGCGCTGCCATTGGATGGACGAGGGGGAAATGCACAGGGATGTGGAGAATATGTTTGTTGTTGTGGAGCAACTAAACGGTGAAGATAGATGAGACGTTTTTTCTGGGTGTGGGACGAGGATGGCTTTGGAATTCTCCTCCTCAAAGGAACGGAGAAGCAGATATTATTCAATGTATTTAATTCCACAGTGTAGAGGTCCCTGACGGGAAAGGGAGTGAGGTGTTGCAGGCTGTCCTAGGACTGCGGCGCTGAGATCACAGACAGATCAGTCGTGATCACGATGAATGGGGGAGCAGACTTGAGGGGCCGAATGGCCTGCTCCGAATTCAATACGCCAGTAGTAACTTCTGACAAAAAAAAGAGTCCCAGTGAATTTCATGTCAGAGTTTTTCCGATCACTCACTGATGAGAAACGTTTGATGTATCTGTGAAATAAACATGTTATCAAGAAATGCACCAACGGGAAGAAGGTAAATGGTGATAATTTTATTTGATTGCTGGTGTGATATAGCACATTTCGAGTAAGTGAACACATAACTGAAGGTGAAGGACATTCTTATCTTGCTGTAGATCTCATCTCCGGGAGCTAATAATTTCGGCACAGTTGCTGCATTGGTCATCACTGCAATGATCCAATAGGAGGCAAGTGTTGAGATGGCTTTATGAAAGGGTTAACGCCGAGATTAGTGCAGCTCCAGGCAGCAGGTGCGCAGTTAAATCTGGAGGAAGGAATGTCCAGTGCTCGAAAGTTTATCCCAAATACAAATCTTTTCAGAGTTCACACCGAACTTCCTTCTGTTGTCTCTGCCCAATAAACCCTCAGCGACCGTTGTCCTCGGCTGTCGTTGGCGCTCATAATCTGACAATAAACTGGTTCCAAGTTTAACAATAAATCAAAGCGACGGCAGCTGCAGAACCGAACGTAGGTCGTGACTCTTGTCTGGAACAGCTCGAATTGTTGAGGGAAATGTAATAATTGTCACCGTGCACTGAAGTTGCAACTTTGGATCGAACAATATGTCAGAACTATTTGCTTGAATGAGTCTTTGAGTAGTTCAGTACAGGCGTTAGGGAACAGGATTTGGAGGTCTGTGCTGATGAGGCTGAAGTCCAGGTTTATGAGTGTGTTATCAAATGAGCTTTACCCAGGGTGTGTTCACTTAATGTTCAGACCCAGAAAATTCATGTGCTCGGATTCGCTAGAACAAGAATCAGGAGCTCAGTACAAGACAAAGGCACCGACTGTACAGGGCCAACGTTATGGTGTTTTAATAAGCAAATGTGTCACAGCAGCATTTCTAGCAGTTCAATATTGTCATTAAAATCGTGCAGCTTTATCGATCTGCAAGAAACTGTGACTTTTTTTGCGGAAACTCGGTAGTTCTGTGTGCAATTCAAAATAAAACTTCCTGAAGCAATCTGACTGACTGTTCTGTCGAGATCAGGGTGGGATGGCCCAGAAAGAGGCCATGCAATGTTACAATCCACGCACATTAATGATGATTAACGAATGCATTCGAACATGGCACAGTACCCTGCTTCCATTTATAGACAGGATATCGATACGGGACAGAACTGTTTCACTGGGAGGCTCTCTGGTATCAAGGGAAATATATTGAACAACAAATTCAGGTTTCCTCGTCAGAGGGAATGTATTGTGGGGAGATGCAGCTCATGTGCTTACCGTTACAGAATCCATTTACGTTGAGCAGAGATTACTTGGAAGATACAAGTAGTTTCATTTTGAGCTTTTCATTTTCCTCAACATTAGCAAACTGATAGATGGTAAAAACAGAGATACACAATACAATTGTTTTTTTACTCTGATGTGAAACTTGAACATTGCAGTCACTAACTCCAAGACAAAATTCTCTCAGCTGTAGTTGTAATCATTAACCAGAGCCTTATCTTCACATTCATGGACCTGCTGCACAGTCTGTCGGTGGCGCTCCATGGACTAATCTGGCTTTGGTCCAGGCACTTTTCAATCTATTATTTACCACCCTTTAATAAGTCTTTTACAATACTGGCACAAGTTTAATCTTGATTTTTAACTGTGAAAATGACCACCAGATCTAAAGCCTCTGCTAATGGTAAAGGTAGTGGAGAACAACCTACTTTGGAAGCTATTTCTACTCTGGACAGAAAGTTCGATCGGAACTTTGCCTGATTGAAGTATATTTTAAAAGACTTTGAAAAACAGCAAAATACTCTTATCCAGGAGAATGCCAAACAAAGGCAATTAATTGCTGAACTCGACCAATCTGGTAAAGAGAGAGATGCCAAACTCCACTCACTTGAAAAAGCTTTAATTACGACCAAGCAAAACCTGGAAAAGCAACAATAGAGGATCAGCGACCTGGAAGGACGCAGCAGGAGTAAAAAATTAAGGATCATCAATTTTCCAGAAAATACCGAGACTGGTAACCCTACGGAATTCTTCTCTAATCTTTTGGTCGATGTTTTGGGTTCCGAAATGTTCCCTAGTCAGCCCATTTTGGATAGGGCTCACAGAGCATTAAGATCTAAACCTGCTCCGGATCAAAAACCTCGGCCAGTAATACTGAGATTCCATTTTGTCAGCGTCAGGGAGCTCCTGATTCGTACCGCTCGTAGACGTGGAATGATTCAATTTAAACAATGGAAGTTTCGAATAGTTGAAGATTACACCCCAGAAGTTATGGAAGAAAGGCTGACCTACAAACCAATTATGGCTCGTTTTTATCAAAGCAATTATCATCCTGCATTATTATTCCCAGCAAGGCTGCGAATTACACTGCCTGATAAATCTCGTAAATGGTTTAAATCTATTCAAGAAACCGAGAATTTTCTTTTGAATTAGCTTTTAGTTTTAGAAGCTAAGAAATTGCGGAAGAGACACAGTGTTATTCCTTTGATTTACTACCTACTTGTTTTATTATGTAATTAATTTTTAGATTTAAACTTTTCTTTTTTCTTCTTTTAATATTTTTAATGTCTTGTTTTAATAAAAAAAATAAGAATTTAACAAAATAACTGATCGTTTGCTTTCTTTTCGAAATAATTATTAAACCGAATTTTTTAGCTGTCGGCTGTTAACGTCCTTTGGCTCTGTTTCAATCTCACAACTATGTTGTGAGTTCGTTATCTCTGTTTGTATTATGTTGTTCATTTTAAGACAGAACATGGGTGGTTTATATATTTTTTTTCAATTTAGACTATTTCCACCAATAGAACAGGGGTTAGTTCAATTAGAGGG
The DNA here is from genome assembly GCF_009764475.1 of Pristis pectinata. Classification (NCBI taxonomy): domain Eukaryota; kingdom Metazoa; phylum Chordata; class Chondrichthyes; order Rhinopristiformes; family Pristidae; genus Pristis; species Pristis pectinata. The sequence goes on from NC_067442.1 coordinate 8,900,418, forward strand.
AAGCGTACTGGCTGCCTATTGGCCAGTTTTCGGGCTATTGCGGGAGGGGGGTGGGGTTGTTTTTACGTTTTTTTTCTTCTGGGCTAAACTGCAATTTTTTCTAAATTGTCGTCACATTGTTTCCTCTTTGAATATTTTTTTACTTCTTCCTGTTGGTAAGATTTGGAAATATTAAGATTAACCCTTTACATGCCTTTTTTAAATCGTTTATAATGGATAAGACTATTAATTTTATTTCATGGAATGTTAATGGTTTAAATAATCGACTTAAATGTAAGAAGATTTTTAAAGTTTTTCGTAGACTAATTGCTCAGATTATTTTCGTTCAGGAGACTCACATCAGGAAAAAAGATAATCAATGTTTTTTTTAGATTTTGGTGGGGGGGGGTCAACAGTTCCAGTCAAATTCACAAGCAAAGGTGAAAGGAGCTTCTATTTTTATAGTCGCCTCAATTTCGTTTGTTCATCATGAGACAATATCAGACCCAAATGGTAGATTTTTATTAATCACTGGTCTGCTTCATAATAAAAAACAGTTGTTATGGTTAATGTTTATGCACCCAATGTAGATCACCCTGAATTTTTTAAACATCTATTTGCATATGTTCCTAATTTAAATGAATACACTCTGATTATGGGTTGAGATTTTAACTGTTGTCTAAACCTTTCCATGGATAGATCTGTATCAAATCCTGCACTTCCAAACAAATCCACTGTCTTTATTAATTCCTTTTTAGTTGAATCTGGAATTTTAGATGCTTGGAGATTTCTACATTCATATGATAAAGAATTTTCATTCTTTTCTCATGTTTACCATAACTACTCGAGGATTGATTATTTTTTTTATTGTTGATAGATTAGCTCCACTTACTATGGACAGTAAATTCGATGCAATTGCCATTTCTGATCATGCACCATTGATTTTATCAATTAAATTACCAGATGTATCCTTTGATGTCAGACAATGGCGATTTAATCCTTCTCAATTACAAGACTCAGATTTCATCCAATTTATCAAAGAACAGATTTCATTTTTCTTTTTAACTAATTTTACTGAAAAAATTTCTAGTGGGATAATATAGGATACTTTTAAAGCATATATCCATGGTCAAATTATTTCATATTCCGATGGCTTGAAAAAACGAACTAATAATGAAATACGTATATTGGTTGACAAGATTAAAGAAATCGATAAAAAATATTCTGATGCTCCGAATCTGGAGCATTTTAAAAAGAGAACAGAACTCCAATTACAACATAGTTTATTATTAACATCTTCAATTGAAAATCTAGTACATAAAAACAAAAGTCAATTTTATATACATGGTGACAAATCCGGTAAATTATTGGCCAACCAATTGAAAGCTACTTTATCTAAACGTCAGATTAATAAAATTTGTAAATTAGATGGTACCTACACGATAGATCCTGTTCAAATCAACAAATCCTTTCAAGAATTTTATTCTTCTTTATACCAATCAGAATCCCCTGAGGATCCTACATCAATGTATGAATTTAAGAGATCTGAAGATTCCCCAGCTATCTTTAAATGAATGTTCTACATTAGATGCTCCCATTTCGGAGGAAGAAATAAAGAAAGTAATATTTTCAATGAACTCGGGTAAAGCACCCGGCCCTGACGGATATATAGCTGAATTTTTTAAATCCTTTTCTGATATTCTTGTTCCCTGGTTAGCCAAAATTTTTAAAGATGCCCTATCAGTGGGTAAACTACCACAATCTTTCTATGAAGCAACTATTTCTTTAATTCTTAAGAAGAATAAAGATTCCACTGATTGTGCATCTTATAGACCTATTTCTTTAATAAATGTAGATTCAAAAATATTTCCCAAAATATTGGCCTTTAGACTGGAAAAGGTTCTCCCAGAAATTCTCTGAAGACCAGACAGGATTTATTCAGAATCGTTATTTACATTTTAATATCAGGAGATTAATGAATATTATATATATCCCTTCATCCCAAATTCCAGAATGTATTGTTTCACTAGATGCTGCAAAGTCGTTTGACAGAGTCGAATGGGAATATCTATTCACTACATTTCAAAAATTTAATTTTATCCCTAAATGTATATCTGCGATTAAAATGATTTATTATACACCTATGGCTACAATACTTACTAATAGTCACAGATCTCCTTTGTTTAGGCTTTTCGAGGTACTATACAAGGTTGCCCGTTAAGCCCTTTATTATTTGATATTGATTTAGAACCCTTGGCTATTGCACTTTGGGACTCTTCAAATGTATGTGGCATTACTCACGGATGGATGATTCATAAGATATCTCCCTACGCCGATGACCTGTTACTTTATATTTCTAATCCGGACGAATCTATCCCCGCAGTACTATCACTATTAGATCAGTTTAGTGTTTTTTTCTGGCTATAGATTAAATTTTAATAAGAGCAAACTTTTTCCATTGAATATGCAAACTCCAATTTATAGCCAATTACCTTTTAGATTGCTAACTGACTATTTTATGTATTTAGGTGTTAAAATTACCAAGAAACATAAGGACTTATTTAAAGCTCATCTATTGCCTTTAACTGACCATGTTAAACAATTATTTACTAAATGGTCCCCACTGTCTTTATCATTGGTAGGCTGAATTAATGTGATTAAGATGAATATTTTACCAAATTTTTTATATTTATTTCAAGCGATTTCAACTTTTGTCCCGAAATCTTTTTTTGACACTATTGATCCTAAAATTCTTTCATATATTTGGCAGAATAAAAACCGAAGGTTAAGTAAGAAATATTTACAAAAAATAAAAAAGGATGGTGGTTTGGCCTTGCCTAACTTTAGATTATACAATTGGGCAATTAATATTAGATATTTAATTTTTTGGATACAAGATCATGATGTAATTCAACGCCCCAAATGGGTATGCCTTGAGCACCAATCAGTTCTTGACTTTTCATTGGTTTCTATTTTAGGTGCTTCACTCCCTTTTGCACTTACCAAGTTAAGTAAACATACGACTAACCCAATTGTTAAACATACAATACGAATATGGTTTCACTTTCGTAAATTTTTTGGATTGAATAAATTTAATTTGTCAAGTCCCATTCAATCTAATTTTTTTCTTCCATCCGTCTAGAGCCGACTCAGCTTTTTCCATATGGAAAAGGAAGGGAATAGTATGTTTTCGGGATCTATTCATTGATAAGTTTTTCGTATTTTGAACAATTGTGTAATAAATATAATTTGCCTAGATCACACTTTTTTCGATATTTGCAGATTAGAATTTTTTAAAAAACTACTATACCCTCTTTTCCGACACCTTACAAAATTGAAACGGAAAAAAAATTAGTTCTTAATCCTTATCAGAAGGGCTTGATAGCAATAATTTATGATTTAATTATGAAAATACGTCTAGAATCATCAGACAAAATTAAGAATGAATGGGAAGGTGAACTATAGAGACTTGGAAGAAAATTCTTCATTCAGTCAATACATCTTCAATGTGTGCCAGACACTCGTTGATACAGTTTAAGGTGGTCCACAGGGCCCATATGTCCAAAGATAACTTAGCTGTTTTTTATAACCATATAAATCCTATATGTGATAGATCTAAATCGAATGTGGCTTCTTTGACACATATGTTTTGGTCCTGTCCTCTCCTGGAAAAATACTGGAAAGACATTTTTAACATTATTTCAAACGTATTGAAGATTGATTTACAACCTCACCCTATCACTGCAATTTTTGGATTACCAAGGATAGAGTCTGGCCATTTATCTCCTTCCGCTAACCGTATGATTGCTTTTGTTACATTAATGGCCAAACGATCTATTTTGCTTAAATGGAAGGATCCAATACGTCCTACTACTTTTCAATGGTTCTCTCAAACTATATCATGTTCAAACTTGGAAAAGAAATAGGAGTGGCACTGTTTATCCTTCGCTTAAATTTGAAGATATTTGGAGTCCATTTATTCAATATTTTCACATGTAGATCCCCTTTCAATAACTTTCCAACTTGCAGGAACGGACTTGACGACAGAATATTGCTCTGTTTCTACTGAGAAATTTTAGCCCAGTTTTTCTTCCTCTTTCTTTTTGTTGTTTGTTTTTTTTTCAGAAAAGTTTTTAGTTTATGTTGTTTATAATTTTTTATTGATTTGGGTTTTTAAAAACTTATATAATAAATCTTTATCCTTTCTTTTATATTATATTCATTTACTAAGAGATCGTTGGATATACAGATTTTTTTTATTTTATTGTTCTCTATGATTATATATTCTATGATTGTTATCCTGATCTCTTTGTATTATATGTATAAATATTGATGCTATATATCAATCTGTATTAATTTGAAAACTAATAAAAAGATTGAAAAAAAAAGAAAGGACCTGCTGCACATGATGTCTAAATGCAATATTTCAGTCGGGACACTGGCATCAGATTTGCTTTATAAAATATTGATGCCAAGATTAGTGCAGCTAAATTCCGAATGTGTACAGTCAGGATCTGGGGAAAGTAAGAGGCAGTGCGCAAGAGAAAATGATGATTTCAAATATTTACCGTTCACCGTGCCAATCGCGGCCTTCCGTTGGTTCCCGGAGGCCAGTAATGTTAGTGATATGTCCCTCTCCCTCGAGAGTTTGTTGGGTAATGAATGAATTGTGTTGAACATTGTATTCAAACCAAGGCGTGATATCACATCGGGCCACAGCTCAGTTTCTTATGAAGTGCGGATAGGAGCTGAGGAAAGCACAATAACTGTTAGCAGGCACGGAATTAACAAAGGAGAGGAAACTGAGCAACTTGTTCCAAACATCCGAATTCCGTGGACTTTCCACAATGCATCACATCACACTTATCCGTATTGAAATCCATGTCCACTCCTTGGCCCGGTTCCCGAACTGATCGAGATCCCCTGTGATCTACGATAACATTCTTCACTATCAATGCCTCCATGTCATCAAGCTGCGTGCATTCACATCCAACTCATTTATACAAATAATAAAAAGGATTCTGACACTGATCCATGTGGCACACCGCAAGTCACCAGCCTTCATTCCGAGAATGAACTTTCAACCACCACACTGCTTCCTACCTCCAAGGCAATTGTGAATCCACTGAACTTGCTTTCCCTGGATTCCATGGGACCTAACGTTCCCGACCACCTATCAATGCGGGACCTTGTCAAAGGCCTTGCTAAAGTACAAATGACATCTACTGTCTTACCCTCGTCTACTTTTTTGGTTATCTATTCAAAACTCCAAAAGGTTGGTCAAGCACGACTTTCCAAACACAAAACCATGCTGACTCCTCATAATCAGACCATCTATTCAGATGCTGGTAGACCCTGTCCCTCAGAAATCCCTCCAGTAAGTTCCCCACTACAGCTACCAAGCTGACCGACCTGTGGTTCCCTGGCTTGTCCTTGCTACCTTTTTTTTAAAAACAACAGAACAACATTAGCAAGCTTCCAGTCTTCGGGAACTTCACCGGTGGCCAATGTTAAAGCAAACTCTTTGGCAAGGGCCTTCGGAATATCTCCTCTCACAACATCCTAGGGTGCACCTGGTCAGCCCCTGGGGATTTATCCACCTTAATGCCCTGCACGGTTGCAGATACCTCGACCTGGTAATACAAATGTCCTCCTGAACCTCTCCACTTGTTTCCCTTATCTGGGAGCAACTATTATTTTCTCCTCAGTAACACATCCTGCTAAACCTAACCCCCCCCCCCCCCCAGATTAGGCCTGCGCCAAGTGTAGGACCCTAACCTGTGGACCTGTCCTATCCTTTTCCATCACTATCTTGAAACTAATAGAATTGTAGTCACAAGAGCCAAAGTTCTCCCCAACTTCAGTTACATTCCCTGCCTCGGTCCTTAAGAGAAGGTCCAGTGTTACACCATCCCCACTATGGTCTTCTATATATTGACTGCAGAAACTCGCATGGTACACATTTCACAAATACTGCCCTTAACACTCTGGGTAGTCCAGTCAATAATGGGGAAATTAAAATCTCCCACTAATACAACCTTATTATCTTTACAACCAGAAGCAATTTCTCTACACACCTGCTCCTCAAGTTCCCGACGACTATTGGGAGTCTATAACATAGCCCCTGACTTCAGTGATCCCCCTTCTTGTTTATAAGTTCTACCCGTATGGCTTCAATGGAAGATCCCCAAGAATATCATCTAAGTACTGCTGTTAGATCTTCTCTTATCAAAAAGGCAACACCCCCCCCCCTTGCTCACCTGTACCTCCGTTACGCCTGTAGCATCTGTATCCTGAAATATTGAACTGCCAGTCCTGCCCTTCTCTCAGCCATGTTTTTGTTATGGCGAAAACATCCAAGTCCTCAAAGCCAATCCATGTTCTGTTCGTCTATCTTACTCGTTAAACCTCGTGCATTGAAATAGATGCAGTTCAACTGGTTATTCCTTTCCCTGCCTTTACTGTGCCCTCAATTGTTCTGATAGGTAAATTTGTCCTAGATGGAAATTGCTTTATCCCGTGACTTGCTCCTGCTCAGTGTCCCGCCCCCTACCAATCCAGTTTAACCCCTCCTTTGTAGCACTAGGAAATTTCCCTGCAAATATATTAGCCCTTCTGTTTCAAGTGCAACTTGTCCCTCTTTTGCAGGTCATCTCTATCCCAGAAGAGATCCCAATGATCCAAGATCTCGAATCCCTACACCAGCTCCTCAGACACGACTTCATCTAAGCCCAATTTTCTACTTCTGACTTTGCCGGCGCGTGGCACCGGGAGTAATCCGGAGATTACTGCCCTCGAGGTCCTGTTTCCTAACTTCTTACCTAACTCCCCATACTCGTTCTGCAGAACCTCATCCCTTGTTCTACTCATGTCATCTGTACTAACATGTAGCAATCTCAGGCTGTTAGTCTTTCCGCTCAAAAAAAGTTTTGCTGCCACTCAGTGATATCCTTTGCCCTTGCACCCGGGAAGCAACACACAATCCTGGCGTCTCTTCTGCAGATGCAGCATTTCCTGTATGTCCCCTTCACTATCGCCCTGTCTGACTGCAACCTTTCCATCTGAAGGTCAGAGACAATAGCAATGTCAAGGACCTGACTACTACTGCGAGCTCCCGAACTAATATCCCATCAACAATATCCAAAAGGTATTCCCGTTTTTAAGGAGAATGGTCACAATGGAGCCCTGACTGTCTGCCTACTACCCTTTTGCTAGTGGTCAACCATCTATCCGAAACCTGTACCTTGGCTGTGACAACCTCAGTAAAATTCTTATCTATGAAGCCCTCAGATGACCCTGAGCACAGTCAGCTCCAGTTCATTGATCCAGTCTGACTTCCTTCAACTCGCAGAAGAAGCATTCATTCCATTACCCAAATTACCATCCTGCTACACTGAATCAAGAGGTGAGGATCAACAGCAATACAAAAACTTATCTGTTATTCCTTGTGCCTCCTCACTGAAGCCTTTTTAAAGTTCCGCTCTCACTCCCAATACCTCGGGCACTTCCTCAGCCTCTGCAAGGTGAAACCTCTTGAGCCGTAGCCTTAACTTCCCCTACCTTCCACCAGCCCACTCTCACAATAGCCACTCTGCTTGACCCTACCTTCTTTTTGTTGGCTGCTATTAATTAGGTAGTTAGCCAATCATCTATGATTGCGAAGGAAATTGGGAAGTTAGAGAGAAGTGGGCTCAGTGGCTGAAAGGACACGGTGTTAGTATCTGGCAATTTTCATTGGAGAGCGGTCAGCAGTGAGTTGCCACAGGGTCAGTATTGATCCCCTTGTTTCATAAGTGTACATTCGACGTCCATGTTTGACGTACATTCAATGCCCACTATTACATCGTCTGTTGTTAATGCCAGCATTTCCGGTCTTTGTTACTGAGGGTCCGAGACCCAGGCTGTTGGAATATATTGTGCGCGGGCAAATTGTAGCAAATTATTGCTTCCCACGAAATGTGGATATCATGAATAGCGGAGGGCAAACAAGGCACGGGAAATCACAATGGAGGGTGGCACAGAGAGAAACGGATAGGAACGATGGATTCATTCCCACAGAAACCTGAATGTAGAAGGACTTTTAAGTGGTTATTGAGAAAGGTCAGAAGGGATAACATAATTTATTAGCTGGGAATACAATACAATAGCATGAAGACCAAACTGCAGCTTTATATTACACTTGTTTGGACACCGTTAGAGCTGTGGACGGCTCCGATCATTCCTCAGTGGGAATGAGGCGGAAGGCAGTGCAGGGGAATTAACGCTCACGTTGTAGATTCGAGAAGCATAATTATAAAGGAACATCAGCAAAGCTGGGGTGTTTGCTTTGGAACAAGGGAGTCAGAGGAGAGATTTGACTGAGGTGTATACATTCTGCGTTTCCCAAGCAGTGTGAGCAGGGCGTGTCTGTTTCTGACAGCAGAGAAATTGGGGGGTCGAGGGCGGGGAGAAATAGATTTAAATTAGCTGGTCTGCTTTCACCAAAGTACTGCTTGAAATGTTGGAAGAAACAGAAATCCTCACAACATTTAAGCAGCAGGCGATCAAATGAAAGGCCGTAACGCGCACGAGTATGGAGCTAGAGTTGGGAAGTTGGATTAAAAGAATGTATTTTGCCCCTACCGGGAGAAGATATCCTTCCCGTGAAAAGTAAAATTGTTTGATTCTGTTATCATTCTCTCAATTCTAGCAGCAAAAATCTTCACGTCGTCGTTAGTTATGAGTATGCTGTTTTATTAAGTCAGTGTCTGAAACACTTCCGTCAGATTTGGGTCTTCACTACACGTTCATGATGTGGATCACCGCGCCGGATGTCTGTTTGACATGCCGCCCATTTTTCATTCAAGCTGCATCATTGACCTCCAATTTTGTATAACCATCTTAAATTGAAATAGGATTACAAAGATTTTCTTGTGTTGCTCAGGCTTCATTTACCGTCAATACTTTGAAAGAAAAGTGCTCGGTACATCCTTGTACTTGCAAACTTATGGCGGGGGATTGAAGCTGAATTCACTGCAGCAGTCGGGAAGTAATTGTGTGTCATGTAGTAAGTGTCAGTGGGGTGAGTAACGAGTGTCGGGTGATGGCGTCTTATCACACACTGCTCGATTCTCTTTCTGCTAACCTGAAGGAAGAAAAGTTAAAATGTACAGTTGGCGATATACCGATACATTTGAACATTCTGTTCTGTGGGCACTTGAATTTCCACCGCCGTTTACAACCTCTTGCGCTCTTCTGGAAATATTTGAAGCTTCTTGCCAAGGAAAAAAAAGTAAATTACCATATTACCATATTAACATTACCATATTAACCTCGAATTGCTGGAATAGTGGCCGCTCACTTACTTTGGGCCAGACTCCTGTCCACCTGGCATGAGGAAAACTAGAACGGAGGGAATCATGTGAGCTGTCTGTCAGGCTGCGCATTCCTATCCGTGAGGTGGTTGGGGAGCGGCAATACAGCGACCATAGTGATGCTGGTTTAATTTCTTCCTGTAAATGTGGCGACACAGAGCATGCGAAGCTCAGTGCGGCAACTCAGACGGGAAATGGCCCGTGGAAACTCCAAAAGGAACCGACGACTAATGACAAGAGTTATATTGCACCTTTAGTAATCATGATTAAAACCTACTCTTCAGCATGGTGGACAACACCGATTTTCGTCCTTATCAAGGGATATTGAGACAACAGAGGGACAAAACTAACAATCTGCTTGGTGTCGGAAGAAAGAAGCGATGACGACACCAAGAAATGTCGATGACCTTTTCAAAGGAAGGATATTGTGGATCCATACGGCAGAAATGTTTAAAATTTTCGATTTATCTTCAGTAGTTTTGGTCTAGTGCACTTTATACAGAATGCCCCAGTATCCCAATAATGTACAATGGAAATTAAGAGCTACATATGGAATTGAACGAGGAAACGGCAAGAGAGCAAATTAAATTCTCATGAGCTCTCACGACATCGAATAAGGTCATTCAGCATGTTGACTCCATGACGGCTCTCAGATTTAGTCCATCGAGTCCATTGCAGCTCTCCCACTCCTCCACTTATTTCTTTGTAACCTTTCTCCCGAACATGCTCATCAACGCCCCAGGAGAGGTTCACAGTGACCACTTAACCTAACAGCCAGCACTTCCTAAGGATATGGGAGGAAACCCGCAGCACTTGGAGAAAATGACGTGGTCACAGGGAGATTGTGGAAACTCTACACATAACATCTGATGTAAGAATCGAACCCTCATCCTGGAACAGTGTGACAGCCGCTCTACCCACCGTGCCATACCTCGTCTGCCAAACGCAATAGACCCACAGGCATATCTTCATTTCCAGCGCTTGGAGATGCTAATTTATTTTCAATGTGAACCTTCAATGTTTGATTCATTACATTCAGGACAAATTGTTAGGTGTTAGACTTTTACTCATTAATCAGATCGTTATCTGCGGGACTTTAAAATCATTTCACAATTACAAAATAGCCCCTAATGACAATTGTCCGTCTTCAGAAAAAAATATGACGAGGTTTGTTTTCTAAAAGCGCTGCCCCAGAGATTTAACAGCTGCAATATGAATGTGCGCAGTATTGGGACCTGGGAAAAGTAATAGCCAGACATAAAAAGAAAAAAAGTTCCAAATATGTTCATTGAAAGGAGTTCACTGGGCACTTCAATGTGTTTTGGAGAAACCATGAACTTCCAGTGATCTTTGTTCTAGTCTATCTGCTATTTATTGTCCAACAATAAATAAGTTATATGGTTAGCAATAAAATCAAATTGAAACCCAGTTGTTATATTAGGTCATATTTCGTGGCTTAGTTTGGGGTTCTTGTCAGCTGAGGAGAATGGTATCAATACTACCAGATACGAGATTAAGACGGGGGATAAAGTCTGTTATAGCAGTTTAATTTGAACGAAAGAGCGCCTGATTCAGAAAAAAAAGGCAACGGAGAATTGGGCGTGGTGACATCTATTGTGAGTTTGGTTACGTTTCAGTAAGATCACCTTTCACGGGATAGGTGAAATTAATCGCCTTGATTTCCTACAATTGCCCTGGTGAAGGTACTCCCTGACTGCCCAGCCAGGGATGAGGGACCGGAGAAATAGTTCTACATTGGAATGATGTGTAACTTGGAGGGGAAATTAGATATGGTAGTGTCATGCAAAATCTGAAGCCCTTGCTTATCTTGAGGGTCACGGTTTGGAGCTATAGTAGGAATAGCCTTGGGAAGCAATTGCTGTGCATACTTCAATTAATGTACCGCAGGACAGCCCGATCCTGTGGAGTCACCCGGTGGCATGTCGCAGATACCACCCGTCGTCTGGAGAACCACACGTGCAGGAACTACCTCTAGCTGCAGGGGTACCAACACTGGATTACGGAGGAGGAGCAGGAGGTTGCAGTCATTGCTCTGTAGAGCGAGGCTGAGAGACGTGTGGAGATCATGTGATGAGGGAATTAGCTTGTCATCCCGGAACCTGGGAATGGGCAGGGGGAGAGGAAATGGATGACCTCCAAGCAGAGGAGCACAGGCGGATAATACAGGACGGCCTAAGCCTATCTTGCTCGCCACTCTTTGGTGCTGAAAATTAGTGAGGGTGATGTCTCCCCTGTGAGTCCAGCAGAGCCATGCCCACAGCACCATGGAAGGCTCAACTTGACAGTAAGAAGTGACGTCAGTGAAGAGGAGAGCAAGAGAAATATCCGTGGGGCATCAGTAATCAGGGGAGCGGACACACATTTCTCTGGCCACAGATACAACCTGATTAGGCCATGTTGCCTCCCTGGTTCTGGGGTCGATATGACACTGAGCGGTCGCAGTTCATTCGGAAGGGGGAGGTCGCCATCAAGATCGGTACCACTCTTAAGAGGAAAGAGCGATGTAGCCCTAGAGACAGATGTTATGGGATTTAAAAATGTCAAAAAAAGCACGAACTCGAGGCGAGTAATCTCCGGTTTACTAACGGCTCCGCGCGCTGGTGGGTAGAGCAATTGCAAAACACAACAAATTGATGCGTAACTGTTGGGAGAGGGCCTGTGAAATCTTCGGAATTCTCTATAGCGAAGTACCATGGAGGCAGAGCCATTGAATAAATTCAAGGCGAAAGACTGACACATGATTGAAATGCAGGGGTGTTGGTGGTATGGGAAGAGAAGAGGAATGTCGTGCTGAAGATAAGATTCAATCAGTAAAGATTCCACTGTATGAAGCTCCAATCCTGCTCCCTCCTCTTCTGTTCAAAGTGAATGAATTAACTGATCCTTTTCAGTTAAGCAGACGATGACCAGTGGGTTTCGCAGCAAACGCAGCTTGAGCTCCAAACTATTCATAATCTGGCTCAACCGCTTGGTTGGTGGGACCAACTGTAATATTTTAAAGTTTACAGGTAACACGGAAATAAGTGGAAATGTTTCCAGTAACACAGCCATAACACAGGCTTCAGCCAGCTGGTTTCAATCCTGAATTGAGGTGCTGTCTGTGTTATGTTTTCACTTTCTCCCTGTGACTGCTTAGGTTTCCAATAGGTGCCTCTCTCTCACACCTCTCAAAACTTGTTGACAGGCTAATGTACCAGCATAAATTGTCCATACTTGAGTCGCGAGTTGGTATTGGTATTGGTTTATTATTGTCACTTGTACCGAGGTACAGTGAAATACCTGTCTTTCATACTGATTGTACAGGTCAATTCATTACACAGTGCAGTTACATTGAGGTTGCACAGAGTCCATTAATGTAGTACAGGTAAAAAAAAATAACAGTACAGAGTAAAGTGTCACAGCTACAGAGAAAGTGCAAAGTGCAAGGTCACAACAAGGTAGAGCGTGAGCTCAGAGTCCATCTCATTGCATAAGGAAACCGGTAAATAGTCTTATCACAGTGGGGTAGAAGCTGTCCTTAAGTCTGGTGGTACGTGCCCTCAGGATCCTGTATCTTCCACCTGATTGAAGAGAAGAGAGAATGTCCCGGGTGGGGTCTTTGATTATGCTGGCTGCTTCACCAAGACAACGAGACGTAAAGACAGAGTCCAAGGAGGGGAGGCTGGCGTCCGTGATACGCTGGGCTGTGTCCACAACTCTCTGCAGTTTCTTGCGGTCCTGGGTAGAGCAGATGTCGTACCAAGCCGCGATACATCCAGATAGGACGCTTTCTATGGTGCATCGGTAGTTCGAGAGAGTCAAAGGGGACAAACCAAATTTCTTTAGCCTGCTGAGGAAGTAGAGGCGCTGATAAGCTTTCTTGGCCGTGGTATCCACGCGATTTGACCAGGAAAGGCTATTGGTGATGTTCATTCCCAGGAACTTGAAGCTCTCAACCCTCTCGACCGCAGCACCATTGATGTAGACAGTTACATGTACACCGCCCTCTTCCTGAAGTCCCATCCACTTTCCTGAGGGGAAATAAGGGTGGTGTTGATGGACATGTGTGAGAGAATTGTTGGGGCATGGGAACAATGCAAATTGTATGAGAACCATCATATGCTCGAGCGGCTGAATGGTCACCAATGTCATAAGTAAAATATGACAAGACAAATACAAACTGAGTGAGTGAGCAACAACCTGACTGACAGAGTGCAGTCTGCAAAAAACGCGTGGGGTTATCCAGTTCAGCGGATAAACAGAACTGCTAAGTGTTCTTTGAAATGGTTTGAAAAATTATTGTCCAAAAAGACCTGAGATCTTGTGCACTGCTCACTAAAAACGAACACGCAAGTGCAGCAGGACATGAGGAAGGAGTGTCGATCTCATATCACAGTTATACAGATTCTTGGTGACACCACGCCGGGAATATTGTGCACTGTGTTGGTCTTGTTACATTAAATAAACGACGAACTTGCTTGGTGTAGCAAGAATGCAGTGTTTGTTCAGTAGTGTTGTTCCGGAAAGACAGATCTGTCGCATCAGGTGTGATGGAGCAGGCGGGACCTCTCCTTTGGTGGGTGGAAGAAAGATAAGTGACCGCAATGAAATAACGAGAGGCCTCCATGGGATGGACACGAGGAGGATATTTCTCAGGGCTGCGTCTAGATCTGTGAAGAAGCCGTGGGCAATTTCGCATTGGGATGATGTGAATTTTGTTCACTCAGGCGCTGTAACTCCTTCGTATTTTCTATCCCTGGAAGGATTGGTGTTGCTCGGTGGGGGGACACAGAAGCTCAGACACTGAGATAATTGACAACTGCAATCAATAAATTTATTGATGTCAAAGGAATCAAAGGTTCTGGGGATAACACAGGAAAGGGAGTTGAGGCTGAATCCCCGGTATGATATTTTTTGAATAAAATCTTTGGGTTGATGACGCCGATCAGATTCTGTCTTCTACCATTTTTAATGTTTGAAGGCAACATGAAATAAAGTCGGAGGACTGCTATTCTGAATCTCGTTCGAGAAATTAATTCAAATCAGATTTGTCAGTGTCTGCAGCTGGGATAAAACGTGGCGCATTTCCTCGTGCATCAGTGAAGAAGCGAGAGGGCCAGACAGGTCGACATTCGGCAGGAGGAAAACACCGACAGTTACTCTCTGCAATGTGGATGACAGGGAGGATATAGGGGTGAGAGCGGTAGTGTTCATGGCCCTTGCTCCAGATCTGGAGCTGGATCACGGCCTTTGCTACAGATGTTGTGAGTGGTTCACCCCCATTTCCCCATCCGTCCAGCTGCCGATGCCGAGCCTAGGGCATGGAACTGGGGGTAACCGGTGTAATATGGGAGAAATGTCGCATCTGTGGAGGGGATCTTCTTCCCAGTGAAGCTGAGAGTCCCTGAGCCGTGGGTTGGTGGAGTCATTCGTGTGGGAGACTCTTCATTCACGTGGATAATTGCTTCGGGCACCAGTCGATGAATGTTGGTTCCTATCAAGCTTCTATATGAAGAAATAACTTTCACCAATTCCTTTCCAAATCTTTTGAAGTTAATAAACTGCTGGCGGAATTCAGCGTGTCAGCCCGCATCTCTGGAGTTAAAGGAATGTTCGACATTTTAGTTCGGGACCTGCATCAGGAGTCCGCGTGCAATCTGAATTGTTTTGCTCTGCGTCTTGAAAGATATTGATGCGCATCTATCACTCCGTTTATTTGCACCAACAAAAAGTAATGCCTTTTTGAGTCGTTCGTACTGAAACGCCGAGCTTCACGGCTCTTGTTATAAATCACACCTTTAACACTTTGTATCACTCGCCATTGACGATGGAAGGGAACATGATAAGAAATGAAATCAGACAGATGCCGGAAATCTGAAATAAACAGGGAGTGCAAGAAACACTCAGCAGATTGGACAGAATCTGTGAAGGGAGAAGCAGTTAACGCTTCAGCTTTATGCCTTTGAAATAGATGTTAGACGGAAATGCTTTAAGATGCAGTGGAAGACTGGGGCAATAACAAACCTGTGGCCAAGACGCAACTCTTTAAACCACCGCCGTGCACAACGGCTCGCGGTAACCGATGTGGAGACGTCTGGGACACCTTCCTTTGCGTCTGACTAGGTCGGATGCAGGGACAATTAACTTACAACATGGTTGGATACGCAGGAGAAAAGCATGTGGTTACCTTATTGAGAATCACGGAAAGTTGAAGGAAGCCTATCTGGGACTTGGTTGTGAGGGTGAACAGAATCTCCTGAATATCACAGGGCTCGATGGATCGAAGATAAATTAAAGCGTATACTGTTGTACTCGCGATATTTTCAGCTCTCATAGTTCGTACCGTTGAACAAGGAGGAATTGCTATCATGTCCTTTTCAGTTTATTCCGTTCTAGTCATCTTCCCATGAATATTGTCTTTTCTACAGAGCGCCAGGACCGGCGATCGCTTTTCGCAACGAAGGCTGAAGATGTGAACAGAGGGAAGACCCAACAATTTCAGGATTCAACATGGCCACAGGTATGTTCGTTCACTTCTTTATATGCGATGATGTCCTGATTTAGAGTTCAACAATTCTTCAAGAAACTATAATTCAGGTAGAAAGATGCAACAGAAAATAAACTACAGCCAGATCGGAGTGAAGGGCTGCCCAGAGGGTCTTCATTGGACAGAGTACTGAAATCTTCCAATAACTCCCTGGGTTGAGGCAACGACTGTCAGCTGGTGGTAGTGCCGAGCAACAGTTTTGATGATGAAGCAGACGGCCAACGAAGTGCCGACCGGAAATGGCGCGAATAGGAAAGGAACACCCCTTGATGCGAGATTCTCACACAGCCCCGGTAACTCCCGGCCTCGTCTGCAGAGAAAATGTCCTTTCAGTTGTCATAAACACAGGAGGGCTGGAGCAAGTGCGCCAACCTCTGGGAAAAGCGGAAAATAACGATGATCCTGACTCGTCACACCAATAGATATTATATTCCGTGGGCTTTTCATTGTTAAGGAACATAACCAGAAATCGGTGCCTTCCAAAGACAACCGTCTGATTGCGGCGCACGGCATAGCTTCAAGAGAAGGAATAGGAAGCAGGACAAGGTGCGGCTGCACTTTCCTGGAGACAGTTCAGGGAGATCAGGTTCACCCAGTCCGGAGGTGATCTCACTGAAGCAGAGGATTTTGATGGTGTTGGGAGGGTGGGCGCTGAGATACTTCCCTCCTCGTAGGGAAATAAGAACATAGTTTTAGAATAAGGCCACTCAGTTATAACCGGAATGTTCCAATACAGTCTTCTGTCGGGCTGTGAAATGTTGGAAATTTCTGGAAGTGTCTAAGGACGTGTTGTTGCAGAGATTCAAGACCGAGATAGAAACGTGTTTGGAGTCCATATAATTCTGCAACACAGGACGGCACCTGTAACCACTTGGCCAGACATCTCCCAGTATTACCACGACACGTGTCAATGCTCGTTCAATGAGGACGGCAGAAGCCACGTCGGCAACAGCACCAGGTTGGGGTGACACAGTAGTGGAGCTGGAACAATGGACCTGAAGACGGCACAGTGGCTCAGCCAGCACAGCCGGGTTCAGTCCCGAGTTAAGGTGCTATAGGGGTAGAGACTGTCCACTCTCCATTCGACGCTGTGGATTTCTCCGGATGCTCCTGTCCCAATCCACATCCCAAAGACGTGAGGGCGGTAGGTTAATTCGTCTCTGATATTGCCTCTCGTGTTTTAATGAGTGGTAGAATAAAGAGCGGCGCGGAATTAGTGGATCACAGGACCAATTTCCGTGCTGTCTCGCTCTATGACTCTGATCATGCGCGCAAGAGTAAAAACAATGAGCAATGGACAGAGTTATGTGATCGCACATCCACGGATTAGAGCGAATTCTGCAGTCCTATCACATCTCATGATGCATAGAGCTCTACAACTGAACTGGCACCGGGAGGGGAGACCATCAGAACAACCCCAAACCAAACGATGGTGGGACGCAGTAAGTGAATGTCAAATAAAAGTCGAATGATCGTCCCTCCCTAACCGGTGACCCACGTGACCAAGGAGAGTTGCAGCAAGTGGGCAAGTGGGAAATGTCAGCTCTTTCCATGTCAGCCTTGACATAGAAATGACTTACCTCCAGAGCCTTCTGGAGTAGAAATTTCCAACTTGTACAGCCCGAGAGGAGCGATCATTACCATAATTCTGACTTGAAACCAAAGCATCGATTCTTCATCATCTGCGTCAGAATTGTGGAATTCGCAAGCTAACCGCACTGTGGGAGCACGTTCACCTGAGGGACGTCAGGGGTTCAAACGGCGGCTTTTGACCAGCTGCTCAAAGATAATAAGAGCTGTAGAATAAATGCTGGTCTGGTCGGGTCATCCTCCAGATCCAGGAAATGAATCAATGTAAACACACTTGTTGGAGTATAAAATTACATGCCTTTATCAGATACCAAAAATAATGATCGAACTGCAAGTGAAGGAGGGTGCGAGATAGATTGGTGAACTCTAGTTGAAGATTTTTATCGGATAGCATTTGGAGCCTAGCGAGATACCCAAATATGCTCGGCGTGTTTAAATAACGAGATCAGAGGGAGAAGGGCAATAATAAATCAATCCAGAAAAGCACCAAAATAAAGGTAATGAAAGAAATCCGATGAACGAGGTTGTTGGCGGCGCGAAAAATAATCATCCTTAGTGTCAGAGAACAATGGCTCTCCTTTTCCGAAGAGGATTCCGAAAATGATGATGTGTAGAGCCGTAGTAAGTTTGGACGGGAGATGATTGATTGCAGAGATACATATTTCATATAGTTGGTAATTTTAATCAATGGTAAACGAGAAAGAGAAATACAATACATGTTACAGATAGGTATTTCTGAAAGCTGTCTATTAACATGGTAACGTGAAGCTCTCGTTGCTCGAGATCAGAGAGAGAGAGAGAGAGAGTAACGTCCAGGATAGGAAATTGGTAATATATTTGGTGTCCTTTCCAATTTACTTCACAGAATCAAAGACTGCAATCACGGAACTTTTGTCAAAGTGGGACGATTATCACCTGATCCAGTTGTCAAAGTTCTACCGGAATAGGCTGGAAAAGGCGATTGAAGAAGAGGTGGAAGGAGTCAGCTTCATGCTAACTTACAAGGGACACATCAGTGGAAAACATCACCAGGTGAGTGGGAGAGGAATAGATGGCTGGAGTGACACCCCCAGCAGCGATATATCACTGACGTGCAAGTACAACAGCTATTGGAAGTATGAAATGTTATGGGAAGAAACAGATAAACGATATCTACTGTGATTATTGAATTAATGATCTTGGGGTTGGGTAGAAAATTAATCCGCACTCCACCGTTTCTGTTCAAGGGCTGGGAAGAGGGTCGACAACTGCTGATTGACTGAAATAAAATGTTGACCGTTTTGGTGGAGCAAAAGGAAACGAGAGAACAGAGACAGTAGCAGCAGTGAGGGTAAAAAAGTGTTGACTAACATAGGGACGCAGGAATTAAGAGAGGTTGGCTAATCGGTCCATCCAATCGAGAATGCCATGGTTGTTCATATTGTTGCCACGGTTCAATAATCCAGCCTGGCCCATCAACTAGTTACCCCATTTTATCAAAGATCGAACCACCCTTGACTTGCAAATATCCAAAGTCCGTTTCCACCATCCTTCAAGAAGCAGATGCACGTTTCTGTGGAAGGAAACACCTCAGCTACATCGTGAATGGGACGGCCCTCATGTTAAAATGTGCACCAATGTTAGGTTTTGCCACAAGAGGAATCTCCCTCCTTACACTCACCAAGTCAAAGTCCCTTAGACCTTTGAATGTTTCAATCGCCACTTCTCGTTCTTCACAGTCCAAGGGATACAGGCCTAGACGATCCAATCTTTCATTATAGGGTCATGGAGTCACAGAACAACACAGCACGGATGCAGACCCTTCGGCCCAACCAGCCCATGCCGACCACGGTGTTACTCAGTTAATCCCAATTTCCTGCGTTTGGCCCATATCCCTCTAAGCCCCGCCCCCCATGTACCAATATGAAAACTGAAAATTAGTGAATAGAACTGTACAAACTGAGAGATAGCAAAAATATCTGGAGTAAATTAAAAGCATCTGAAGAAAATAAAACAATAATTAAAAGGGTTATATTCACGATGCCCAAACACACGAAGATTCCATCATTGAACAAACCCACTCGTTGAATGTTTGAATCTTGCACTCGGTTTCTCAATATACTCATTGCTCTTCTTTGCAGAAAGTCATTAATCTCAGGGAGCAGGGAAACCGCGTGGATGGTTCCAAACTCCTCCTCACCCTTGTGATGGAGAAGGACCCTCGCGTCCACAGACTGATCTGGAAATCTTTCTTGAAAATGCACCACATTTTGCCAAAGATGAACACACTGCGAAAAGAGATGCAAGAGCTTGGTAGGGTAAAATCACACAAATAATTCAATATTAGATCCAAAATCTGCATCTTTCATTAGAATCTTTCACAGATCTAATTTATTTGTCTTGATTTCAAAAGCTTCAGATCCGACTAAATGTTTGGAGTTCATGATATGTTTACGTGAACAATCTGCTCAGATCAAAGGTACGGCATGGAATATAATTGCGTATTTCTCCTCTGGGAATAGTAATACCTATTCTAGCCCGTGGGTAAGAAAAATAGAAAAGAAACAGGGTCGCTTTGATACTAAGGTAACGGAGCTGGGTTGACTATCAACGATGGTGTGTGAATGTTCAGTCTCTGGAATGGATGTTCTTTGTATTCTTCCGTAACGCTCGTCTACATTCCTCCATAAACTGGAAAGAAGCACAAGTATTTCGACCTCTCTAACGTGTTTAATCATTGAATATAATGAGTGATATTCCACCTTGACGCGACTTTCCGATACTTTCGCATACTCCTTGCGGACGTGAGTCTCCAAGATATCCATATCCTGCGATCTTGAAAGCATTCAGTAACTATTCATCAACAACACAAAAGGGTTAGGCTCCCAGCGTTTATATTGCCACTGGTATCAGGATCTTAAACAGCCGACGCTAATTCTGGCTGTCCGGCCAGATCAAACAGCCACAGTCTTAGCAAGAGCCTTGTTAGAATGGTCTATGTTTCATTCTGTAATAATCAGAATGTATACAATTATACTATCCTTTTCTCTTCCGGGGTCAATCCTCCTCCCAGGGATCAAATGGACGACATGCCACCGAAGCAAGGCATCCTTCCTCACACAAGCAAAACAGCATCTTCTAAGATGAATAAATCCCTTTTAGATAAGGGAAACAAAGCTATAGCAGTCTCGTCAAATCCCTAAACATTTGCAGAAAAGAAAATCTCTGACTCCAATGAGACAATATTTTTGTAAATATAAAGATGACATACTATTTCTTTCCCAACGTACTCTCTGCATCTGCTTGCCGGCCCGTCAGTGACTTATGATTAGGTAAATTAGGTCTATTCCAACATCAGCGCTCTCCAGTCTCTCACCATTTCACAAGATATTCTGCTTTCCTACAATTGATACTAAAAAGGATGACCTCACATTTTCCAAACTATATATTTCTCATCCATTCATTAAGCTTGATAATGTTTCCTAGAACTGTTGGGGAAGGTTTCAACTAGTGTGGCAGGGGGATGGGAACCAGAGTGATAGGTCAGAGCTTGGTTCATTTACTGTACAAGTAGATGCAAAGTGTAGGAAGACTGTGAGGAAGGATAGGCAGTGGAAAGGGCAAAATTGCATTCAGTTCAATGGGCTGAAGTGTGTCTACGTTATGCGAGAAGTATCAGGAAAAAGGAAGATGAACTTGGAGCATGAGTAAGTATGTGGAACTACGATGTGGTGGCCATGACGGAGTGTTGGCTGTCACAAGGGCAGGAATGGCTGCTGGATTATTCCGGGGTTCTGATGTTTCAAGAGGAACATGGACAGAGGTAAAAAGAGGTGGGGGCGTGGCTTTGATGATCAAGGACAGTGTCACAGCTGTAGAAAGGGAGGACGTCCTGAAGGAATCGTCCACTGAGTCAGTGTGGGTGGAAGTCAGAAACAGGAAGGGAGGGATCACACATTTGGCAGTATTCTACAGACTACCCCCCCCTCCCCCCAATAGCAGCAAAGCTACTGAGGAGCAGATCGGGAGGCAGATTTTGGAGAGCTGCAAAAATAACAGGGTTGTTGTCATGGGTGATTTCAACTTCCCTAATATTGATTGGCACCTCCTTAGTGTAAAGGGGATAGATGGGGCGGAGTTTGTTCGGTGTGTACAGGAAGGGTTCCTGACACAGTATGTGGACAGGCCGACAAGAAGAGAGGCCATACTGGACCTGGTACTAAGAAATGAGCCTGATCAGCTTTCAAATTTCTTGGTGGGAGAGCATTTTGGAAAGAGTTACCATAATTCGTTGACCTTTACCATAGCTTTGGAGGGATAGAAGCAGACCATGTAGGGAAGTATTTAATTGTGGGAGGTGGAACTATGATGCTTTTAGGCAGGAAATTGGGAGCGTAAATTGGCAACAGATATTCTTGGAGAACTGTACAGCGTAAATGTGGATGTTGTTTAAGGAATACTTGCATGGGACTCTGGATAAGTTTGTCCCATTGAGGCAGGGTAAGGATGGTAGAGTGAAGGAACCGTGGTTGTCACGAGATGTAGAATATCTTGTCAAGAGGAAGAAAGAAGCTTACCTAAGGTCTAGAAGGCATGGATCAGACAGGGCTCTGGAGAGTTAGAAGGTAGCAAGGAGGGAGATTAAGAATGGATTTAGGAGATCTAGAAGGGGGCATGAGAAGTCCTTGACTAATAGGATCAAGAACTCCCCAAGGCGTTCTACACAGTTGTGAAGAATAAGAGGAAGACTAGAGTGAGTGTAGGACCGATCAGGGATAAAAGATGAAACATGTGCTTGGAGTCGGAAGAGGTAGGGGAAGTCCTTAATTAATATTTTGCTTCGGTATTCAACAGAGAGAAAGAGAGAGACCTTGACGTTTATGAGGACGGCGTACGACAGACTGATATGGTGGGGCATGTCGATGTGAGGAAAGAGGATGCGCTAGAACTATTGAAAGATATTAGGATGGATAATCAGAAGGGCCGGACGGTATATATCAAAGATTATTACGGGAAACTAGAGAAGAAATCGATGCGCCTTTGGCGACGATCTTTGCGTCCTCACTGGCCACAGGAGTAGTGCCAGATGATTGGAGGGTGGCAAATGTTGTTCCTTTGTTTAAGAAAGGAAGTAGGGATAACCCTGGGAATTACAGACCAGTGAGTCTTTTTTCAGTGGTGTGCAAATTACAAGAGGAGATTCTTAGAGACAGGATGTATGGGCATTTAGTGAAGTATAGGCTGATTAGGGACAGTCAGCATGGTTTTGTGAGGGGCAGATCGTGCCTCACGAGCCAAATTGAATTCTTTGAGCATGTGAAAAAGCACGTTGATGAAGGTAGAGCAGTGGATGTGGTGTACACAGATTTAGCAAGGCGTTTGATTAGTTTCCTCTTTGAAGGCCTAGTGAGAAATTCAGGAGGCATGGGATTCAGGGAAACTTTGCTGTGTGGATTCAGAATTGGCTCGCCCATAGAAGACAGGAGGTAGTGCTAGACGGAGCGTATTCTGCCTGGAGGTCGGTGACCAGTGGTGTTCCGCAGGGATCTGTACTGGGACCCCTGTTCTTTGTGATTTTTATAAATGACTTGGATGAGGATGTTGTAGGGTGGGTTAGTAAGTTTGCTGATGATACAACGGTTGATGGTGTTGTGGATAGTGTAGAAGTTTGCTGTAGATTACAACAGGATATTGATCGAATGCAGGGCTGGGCTGCGAAGTGGCAGATGGAGTGTGAAGTGATAAACTTCGGGGGATCGAATTAGAAAACAGAATACAAGGTTAATGGAAGGACTCTTAGCAGCGTTGAGGAAGAGATCCATAGATCCCTCAAGGTTGCCATGCTGGTCTATAGCGTTGTTAAGAAGACGTATGGTATGTTGGCCTTCATTAATCGGGGTATTGAGTTCAACAGCCGCGAGGTGATGCTGCAGTTCTATATAACTCTGGTCATGCCACACTTGGAGTATTGTGTTCAGTTCTGGTCGCCTCATTATAGAAAGGATGTGGAAGCTTTAAAGAGGGTGCAGAGGAGATTTACCAGGATGTTGCCTGTCTTATGAGGAAAGGTTTAGCAACCTAAGGTTTTTCTCTTTGGAGAGAAGGAGCATGAGAGATGACTTGATAGAGGTGTACAAGATGATAAGAGACATAGATCGACTGGACAGTCAGAGACTTTTTCCCAGTGCGACAATGGCTAAAACGAGGGGGCATAATTTTAGGGTGATTGAAGGAAGGTATAAGGGGGATGTCAGGGGTAAGTTTCTTTTACACAGAGAGTGGTGGGTGCGTGGAACGCACTGCTGGTAGAGGTTGTGGGGAAGATACATTCGGGACGTTAAAGATGCTCTTAGATAGACACATGAATGATAGAGAAATAAGCGGTTATGTGGGAGGGAAGGGTTAGATAGATGCAGCAAGATAACATGTCAGCACAACATCGTGAGCCGAAGGGCCTGTACTGTGCTGTAGTGTTCTATGGTCTAAGGCGTATCGTGTTCTGGTCTTTATTAGACGGGGTATTGATTTCAGGAGCAGCGACGTAATGTTGCAGCTTTATGAAACTCTGGTTAGACCGCACTTGGAGTATGGTGTTTAGTTCTGGTCCCCTTATTATAGGAAGGATGTGGACGCTTTAGAGAGGGTGCAGAGGAGATATACCAAGATGTTGCCTGGATTGGAAAGCATGTCTTATGAGGACAGGTTGAACGAGCTAGGGTTTTTCTCTTTGGAAAGAAGGAAGGTGATAGGTGAATTGATAGAGGTGTACAAGATAATAAGAGGCATAGATCGAGTGGACAATCAGACTTTTTTCCCAGAACAAAAATGGCCAACATGAGGGGCATAATTTTAAGGTAATTGGATTGGGATGTCAGAGGTAGGTTTTTTTTTGCACAGGGAGATTTGGGTATGTGGAAAGCACTGCCGGCAGAGGTGGTGGAGGCAGATATATTAGGGGAATTTAAGAGACTTTTAGATAGGCACATGAATGATAGAAAAATAGAGGGCTATGTGGGAGGGAAAGGTTAGATATATCAGAATGGGACAAACTGTCGGGACAACATCGTGGGCCGAAGGGCCTGTACTTTGCTGTAATGTTCCATGTTCAATGTTCTATGTTCCTTTTCATTGCATCACCTATGTTAGCCTTAAAGCCTAACCCCATCGAGAGAAATTTGACACCTTTCACCACTGCTCACACAAGACACAACATCCCTCCCCCCAGCAACACACACACACACACACACACACACACACACACACACACACACACACACACACACACACACACACACACACACACACACACACCACGTTATATACTTTGCCTGCTAAAGCCCTTTCTAAGTTTTACGTTCTGGTCGTTCAAAAAATTTCCTCAGAAGAAATGATTTACCTCCTATCCGCGTGTTCTAACGCCAATTATCTGTTTCTCATGTTGAACTTTGTCGGAAGTTTTCTGGGTGTCTATATGAAGGCCTCCATAGATTTTGTTTCCTATTTCCGGAAGATCTAATGAGTGTGCCCTAATAGTTATTACGGAGACATAGTTGCAGGGTGACCAGGACTGAGTGCTCAGTATCCCTGATTGGGTAGAGATCCACAATAACAGGACAAAAGGTAAGAAGCAGAATAGATGCAGAGGAAGGTATCAGAGCGGTGATCAGTTGTGATATAAAAGTAGTAGATACTGCTGCAGAACTTGTTTGTGTAAAATCATGAATAGCAGGGGAAATAAGACGGCGGGACTAGTCTAATGGGCCCCCAAAATCAGATCTCTCGATAGGGTGAGCGTAAATGAGGAAATATCTTGGGCGTGTTTGAAGGGAACTGTAATTATCCTGCGGGATTTTCACTGACATACTGACTGGACGAACCAAACTGGCAAGGCTATCGAAGGTGAACGAAGGTGAAGCAGAGTGCGTCAAATTACCTCTTGAAGCAATATGTTAAGGGAGCTATCTGGATAAAAGGTTACTTTAGGGTTGCTTCTGCATCTGGCTTCTGTCTCTTTTTTCACCGTTCTATTTTATTTCTGATTTCCAGAAAATGCATTCTTTTGTTTCACTTCTGGTTCGAAAATTGCTTCCTTCATTCTCCTCTTCTGCCAAATCCATACCGCCCCAGTCACACTGGCTGTAATCAACAAGCCCGCAAGACCCTTTCTCAGCCTGCACGCTCAACATATGTATCACTCAGACTCTCTCCGACTTCCAGTATCACAGACATACGCATTTGCACTCTCGGCGTCTCCCACTTCTCCACAAGGGAAGACCTTCTGGTCTTTTAGTTCTGCTGAAAGTTAATTGACATGAATGTTAATTCTATTTCTCTCTCACAGATGTTGATTGGCTTTCTGAGTGCTTCCACTATTTTTACCTTATTCCTGATACATTATCACTGGAACATCTGTGAACCTCCATCTGCATCCTTTCCAGAATACCCAATTTCCCATTCCCCATCTCGGCAAAATAAATCAACACGGGTTTACAAACTTTGGTCTCCTGGGAAGGAAAATAATTTGTGTGGAAATAATAAAGTTAACCCTGCGCAGATAAAAGCGGAATCGGGCACATTTTGAACATTTACAGTTGAGTCCATGTCAAAATAAAGGAAAATACACATATTTATTGCAGTTAATCGCTGTCGGGCGCGCTGGCATTCATTGACGTACACACACTGCAACAATACGCATGGATGCAATCATTTAAATCTTGCAAAATCATCTCTGATGATTGAGCATGATAGTTCATCCTTTTCTTCAAAAGGCTAACATATTGACCTTTTTCTGTCTGTTCTCATGGAAGATGTTCAACAAAAACACAAGGAGACTCTGCGGGCACAAACTGAAACACTGAGAGTGAACACGATCCTGATGAGGGAGAAGGTGAAGGTTTTCCAGCTGGTTGATCGATACGCTGAGCTCACGGTCATTTCTACTGTTCGAGATCGGACACTTGTGGAACATGAGCTGCTGGCAAGAGGACAGGAACATGAGGTGTGGAGAGAGAAACATCTCCGGGAAGAGCTGAAAAAAATCCGGACTGAGCAATTGTTCCAGAGCAGCTTTTCCCGGAGTAAATCCAAATCTGGGAGCTCGGCAGCAGTGGTCGGAGTCCCGGGGATCGGAAAAACAACCATGGTGCAAAAGATTGTTTATGACTGGGCCACGGGGAAAATATACCAACACTTCCAGTTTGTCTTCAGCTTCAAATTCCGGGATTTAAACTCCATTAAGGACAGAACGAACCTGAGGGAAATTATTTTGGATCAGTATCCTTACCTTGAGAGCATCTTGGCAGAAGTCTGGAAAAGTCCTGAGGCATTGCTGTTTATATTCGATGGTTTAGATGAATTCAAGCACAGAATTGATTTTGCTGACAGTCAGAGAACCACAGAACCTCAGCACATGTGTCCAGATCCCGAGTGCTGGTGTGAAGTATCTGACATTGTGTACAGTTTAATCCAGCACAAGTTGCTCCCAGGGTGTTCAGTGCTGTTGACCACCCGACCCACTGCGTTGCATTTATTGGAAAACGCGGAGATCAGTGTTTGGGCTGAAATCCTGGGATTTGCTGGTGAGGAACGGAGGGAATATTTCCATAGGTTTTTTGAAGATCAGACTGTGGCAGCAGCTGTTTTCAAACACTTGGAGGAGAACGAGATCCTGTACACCATGACCTACAACCCTTCCTACTGCTGGATCCTCGGTCTGGCACTCGGCCCCTTCTTCACCCAAAGAGACAGGGACCCGCAGCGAGTTCCCAAGACCATCACTCAACTATATTCCCACTATATTTACAACATCCTGAAAAACCATGGCCGTGAGATTGAAAGCCCCCGTGACGTGTTACTGAGGGTTGGTCAGATGGCCTTCACAGGAGTGTCCGAGAAGAAGATTGTGTTTACAGATGGAGATTTGATGAAGTACAATCTTCAGCCTTCCCATTTCCTGTCCGGGTTCCTGATGGAACTCCTCGAGAAGGAGGATTCTGGACGAAGTGTGGTGTACACATTCCCGCACCTCACCATACAAGAATTTGTCTCCGCACTCGCACAATTCCTGACTCCAGATCCCACAGATATCCTGAAACTCCTTACTGAAGCCCACAGCACGACGGATGGACGATTTGAGGTATTTATCCGTTTTGTTGCTGGTCTTACCTCCCCGGGGTCAGCTCGGGGTCTGGAGGAGTTTCTGGGTCCATTTTCCCATCCGACAATCTTCCGAGTGATTGACTGGATGAAGGAGGAGGTGAAACGTCAGATTGGAAACGCAGGAAATGAAGCTGGTAAAAAGAGCCTCTTGAAAACATTACACTACCTGTTTGAGTCTCAGAATAGTGGACTGGCTCGGACTGCACTGGGATCTGTGGAGAAACTTTCATTTAGTGCCTTGTCACTTTCCGTGGCAGACTGTACCATCCTCTCTCGTGCCATTGGGCTCTGTGATAGAATCAAATGCCTCGATCTGTGGGGCTGCTATGTTGGGTATCATGGACTCCAGCGGCTGGAATGGGGACTACACAAATTTCAGGAATTAAGGTAAAATTAAATTTATCTGTAATGGTAACTTATTTTTTAATTTGGATCACTGTGTCAAAATGGATAAGTGCTTCGGGTAACATCATAAAAGAGAGAAAAGTGGAATTAGTACATTTGTGATAAGTAAACAGGGCCAGAGAGCAATTACCCAAGGACTGGAAGGGTCAGACGTTTGTAGATTCACGTACACATAAAATGCAAGCTGTGAATCGGTGATTTTTAGGATTTAGAATTTGCTATTGACTGGTTCTAATATACTTTATTCCGGCGTTTATCGCGGAAGCACAGACAGATTCCGGTCCGTGTTGCAGCCTCCTCCTCAGTGAGTGGGTTCTGGGTAAATGGGAGGAGTGAACCCAGAAATCCCCTGTAATCCACTACCGCTTTGTCAGGTCCTGCTTGGGGTCGAGGAAGCGAATTTCTGAGAAAACGCTGAGTGATCAGATTTGTCTGCGAAATATTCCAGGTTATGACCCTTTCCAAAATAACAGGCAAAAAAAAACACAGTTTCCTGAGGTTAGTATACTGGAAAAATGATACGCGTGTAAATAATGACACTGGCCCACTAATTGCACATGAAGTTGCAACACAAGTAAAAGGGAACAGTTCATATCGGAGGAGAAAGATTATGAGGACAGAATAAGCTGCTTATCCCCATCAACATATGAGACAACGGCAAGCAACGCACTTTATAGTATCACTCACCTGAGATATAATATTAAGAAAAATGCAATGATAGCTTGAACAGTTGACACTGGGTTTAAATTAATGTGTTTCCATCTTTGTCTTCTCCCTCAGACTAGGGAACAATCAACTGGGAGATTCTGGAGTGAAACTGGTGTCTGAGGCTCTACGGAATAAGGACTGTAAAATACAGAAACTGAAGTAAGTATTAGACTGTGACAAATTGCGTTTACAGTCACTGGGTGTCTGATACGAAACAGTAATGAGATCAGTAATTGGGTACCTAATAAATACCGCGAATTTGTGTTTACCTCATGTCTTCCTGTCTCCTTTGCCATCACTTTTTGACTCACAGGCTCGGTACCAACGGCCTCACAGCTTCCTGTGCCGAGGATCTCACGTCCGCACTGAGAACAAACCGCTCACTGAGAAGTTTAGCCCTGAGTGGGAATAACCTGGAAGATTCGGGAGTGACACAACTGCTTGTGGTTTTAAAGAACCCCGATTGTAATATACAGGCACTGCGGTAAGTACCAGTGTGTGAGAGACGGGAAGATCTTCCTCTACACCACATTAGAATTGCCCGTTCTGCTGTATATTCCGAGTTATATTCCTCACGGGTTCTGTTGGGTCCCATCACCTTTCCTCCATGGAAGAACGAATGATTTTTTCGGAGTGTTAACATGTCACGGAGCGGGTATGGCACCGTGAAATTTTCACAAATTTCCACCGAGTTTGTAAGTGCTTACAGTCACCGGGTATCCGGTCTATTTGACCCCTTGCGTTCACGGGGTGGAATGCACCCATCTCGAGGCAAAGTGGACATGATCTTTACTTCTTGGCAACTGCAACAAAAATGCAGGCTGCAACTTCAACCATTATGCCTGTCCTTCGTCAACCTCACGAAACCCACTGACTCGATCAATCGGCATGGGGTGGGAGGTGAGACATTGCCTTCAAATTCGTATGCCCGGAGAAATTTGAGTCAATATTGCGTCTGTATCACGACAGTCTTCAAGCAGTGATGCCATCGAACGGATCTACAACAGCAGCAACCTCTTGCCAAACGAATCTGTGTTATTCTTGTCAATCCGTCACCTCACATTCAACAAACTTCCCATGGGGCTGCAGATAATCTTCAGAACAAGTCTGAAATTGTTCAAAATTTAACGACTACTCTCCAGAGCTAATGGCACCCAAACCAGAGTAGTCGAGCTGCATTATATAGACATCGCTTGCGTTTTCTCAAATTTTGAACTGAAATAATTCATTCACGGATATAAATGAGATGTGGAAATTGCACTCGACATCCAAAGGACCAAGGGACTCCAAAAAAAACCTGAACTGGCTGCATCAGATTTTCCTCTGGAAATATAGGTTCCCTATGAGCCATTGAAAACCATGCACTACCTCCCATAGCTTGGGAGACATCTATCAGGGAAGGCGGACATCCATCATAAAATGCACCATCGATTTCAATGTGCCAGGGCAACATTTTGTCGATTGATGAAAAGTGTGTTTGAAGATCAAAACTTCAAACCTGACCCAAAACCGGTCGTCCACAGAGCAGCAGTGACCACTGCCATCCTCTATTTTACGAACACCTGGAACCACTAACATCTGGCCTCTGAAGTCGCTTTAACAATACTGTCCACACTGTGTCCACAAGTCCTCCCGAGTTACTGAAGTGGTAGGCGAGCCAATGTGAGCATCCTGTCGCATACGACAATCACCTGCATTGGGCTTGGCTAATTCCAGTCAGCTACTTCCGCAGGCCACATCGTTTGCGTCTAAGGCACAAATTCCCAAAATGGATACCTTATTGAGAGTTCTGTTGTGGGATAGATTGTCGGGCTGCCAGAGGAGTATGATTCGCAGTCGCGCTGAAAACCTTCTTGATGATGTGCACCATCCCCACAGTCTTTGGCCTATGGTTGTTCATCATGCATCAGGGGCACAGTTTCCCTATTTAAACAAGGGATGAGGCTATCGCATATAAAATCACCCGCTGGCCCGCTCCATCTGTCGCCTCCTTTCCCATCTGTGACAGAGTCTGCTGAATGTACACAAGCACAGTGAGCCTTCTCACAGCCCACAAAATCGGACTGGAAGCACTCCATCTGGGTGTCTAGGGAATGCCTAAGAAACAATAATATTTTTCAGCATTACGGAAGGTATCAGTGAGAATGGCACAGGGTAGCACTCAGTGGAATGTCTGGTGATACGGATATAATTTACTGACACACCATCAACAATTATATTATTAAATCTCGGTCTTTTAACCAAAAAAAACGTTTTTATATCTTTCACTGTCAACCGTTTTTGTTTTTCTGCCTTCTCCAGGTTGTATAGCAATCGTCTCACAAGTTCATGTGCGGAGGATCTCGCCTTCACCCTCCGTTCAAGTCCTTCACTGACGGAGATAGACCTGGGTGGTAATAAACTGGGAGATCGGGGAGTGAGACAGTTATGTATGGCGATGAGGAACCCGAACTGTAAACTACAGAAACTGCGGTAAATAGAGGACGCTGATAGATTAGACGTACAATCACCCCGTGTAATTGGCACTAAACACTCGGGCGGGCCATCCGACGGGACGCCAATGATTCGGTTGTACTGATCCGTGTTTCGTCGCCTGAAGTCCAGCACTGGGACTGGCTTACGCCGCCAGCGCTGTCTATTGTTCCCCATGTGCTGAGACAGTAGAGCGTCCATGGAGTCTAATCGGGCAGCACAGTCTTTCTCCGATCCCCTAGCTCTCAGGCATTGGATCTTTTCATTGGATTTCACTCAGATGAAATGTATTTAACAGTTTTCAAGTGAGCATGTGATTTTTATTAATTCAATCTTATCCGTTTTATTTTTTTCACAGTTCCCTCTAGAACGTGTATATTTGAAAGTCAGAGGTTCATAACCATTCAGTTTCAGTGGCAACTTTGACAGGAGTGAGCCTGAGGAGGTCATCCCCCACCCCCCTCCCCACCACCTGCCAAAGTGCTTCGGCTATTGCAGCCATAGACAAAGGTTCAAATGCCCTCCACTGTAGAAAAGCAGGATGACACCTGCCGGGATGCCATTTTCTCGCAAGAAGGAATAGTACAATCCTAGGACAGCCGGCCGGTGAACTCGCGGTCAGCAGGAGATCTGTTACATTACTAATGTCAGTGTCTGGATGATCAACAAACTCTGGGCTTTGCTCTAATTTATGTTATTTCTTTTTGGAATCCACAGCCTAGGAAATGGTCGTCTCGGAGATTCTTGCGCCGAAGAACTCGCTTCCGCTCTCGGTACAGTCCACACACTGAAGCGTCTGGACCTGAAATCAAACTCCTTCACAGACCGATCTGTCCCCGCTCTCCGCCGCCTCATCTTGACCCACCCGAGTCTGGAGCGGATCAAGTAAGTGTTTGTGGTAATGTTCAATGCACTGAAATATCAGCGAATCCACGGCTTTTCTCGTAATATTTGTCTGGGTGTTTTTGAAATATTAACCCCAGTCCCATGTTATTGATACTGTTGTGGAATCCGTTGATTTTTATTTCTGTTTCAGTATGGAGTGGAATCCATTCAGCACCAATGGAAGGAAACAACTGAAGTTGCTGCGGGGAACCAAACCCGGACTTAAAATACATGTGTGAACACTCTGAACATTTTAAACGGATCTTACACACACATGCGCGTGCGCACCACCCCCCCCCCCCCCCCCACACACACACACACACTTCAGATAGGTTTGTGCCAGAATGGCAGTTTAACAGATCTCAGGTCAATCCGAGTTTGCGCCCTCTAATTGTGAAGACAGAGCTTTGTCCGCTGCCACGGAATTCAAACTCTCGGCAGCAAGTGCTGCTTCCGCGTCATATTCGGGGATGAATGTGGTGCAGTGGAGGTCCGATGAAAATGCACACACAGGACAGGGATGGCATGTGCTCAGACTGGATCGCAGTGAGACATAGATATTGGATTACTTACCCACGATGATGGGATGCGTCAAGATTTCTTACCCAGGGCTAATGTCTTGTTGGAAAGGGTGCTGGGAATATGTACACCCTCGGACAACCTTTAATATTTATTAGATTACTCCTAACGGAAGTATTAAAGTTCGTTCAGTCCTGGAAGAATCTGGTGCCTCAGGTAACGGGGTGTGACTGAGCTCGTACTTCAGTTTAATTTTCTGCTGAATCAAAGGATGTCTAAGTTTGAGAGTAATGATTTGTTTCCATTGTGTGATGACCTGTTCGGAGTTCTGGGCAAATCAAGATAAATTCAAAGAGCCTCATCGGTTTCTTTGATGGAGATACTTTTGAAGCGGTTTAATCGAATTGACCCTTGCCAGTTCATATTCATGTCCCACTGATTGCGGTTTGTGATAACAATCCTGGTACAGACTCAAATGAAGAAAGATCCAAGTTTGGAAATGAACAAGTGTGACATCGTGTGAGAAACACAATAGTGTGATATTGATATGTATCTGTCTGATTCCTCCTGAAGACACATAAACACCATTTTAATATCTATCCCATGTTCTGGATTAACCCCACCGACAAAGCTACAGCCATTCGCCACCACACTGGAAATGTGTGTGGGGGGGGGGGGTGGTGCATCAGCACATCACCCTCCAGATGTAGGGTTGGTTCACTCTCGACCAGATGTGGAGGCGTTTCAATTCCCCCATCCCTTGTATGGGGATACTTACAACAAACCCCGCCCCAGATGTGGGGGTAAATCACCATTCACCCCACGTGTGGAGGCATCTCAACCGACCCCAGATGTTGCGGTTCACCCACAGCCCTGTCCGGCTGTGTGTCGTTTCACGCTCCCACTGCGCAGATGTGAGACGTTTCACCACACCAGCCCAGATATGTATATTCCAGTACCCCGCCCTCGAGACTCGGATTATAGGGGCCATTACACCAACTGCCACCCAATTTGTTGGGGCGTTTTACTTCCTCTGCCTAACTGGCAAGGTATATCGTGTGGAGTACCACATAGATCAATCGTTGATTCCTGGGTAAAGGTTAATCTACAACGAGAAGATGCACAGGTTGGGCCTATACTTCCTGGAATCTGGAAGAGAGGGGATAACCGTCTCAACATTTTAGAGGCTGAAGGGGCCTCACTGATAGATGTCAAGAGGATGTTTGTCATTGGGGACATCAATAACAAGGGAGCATAATTTCACAAGAGGGTTCTCATTGACAATGGGGATGAGAAGGAACTTCTGTCGGAGGGTTGTGAATATTTGGAAATTTCTACTTCAAAAAGATGCGGAGGCAGTGGCATTAAATATACTCGAGATGGGCATTGACGGCCGTTGGAACTGCAAGCGAGTCAAGCGTTATGGGGACTGCGTACGAAAGTCGTATTGAGGCCGAGACTGAATTAGTCATGATTTACTTGATGGGAGGATGGGCAGAAGCGACAGAATTCCCTGCTTCTGTTTCTGGTGTCTGTGTGTTTACGGGAAGGAACAAAAAGACTCTTCTTGTGTTGGCCGACTGTACCAGTGAGTGTTTCAGGGACTAGTGCTGGGACCCCAGTTGATCCAAATCTGTATGAACAGTTTGGCTGAGGGACCAAATGCAACATTTCCAAGTCTGTAGATGAGAGAAAACACAGTGAAATTTGAGCAGCCGTGATCATGTCAAGAGACTTCAATGTGATGTTGGCAAGCTGCCTGAGTGGGCACAACAGGTCAACGAAGCCAGTGTGGAATATGTGAGGTCACCTACTTCAGTTGATGAAACCGTCATGATGAGTGTTTTTAAATGGCAGCAGACTGAGGTGCAGTGGCTAGTGAGGGAGATCGAAGATACGTCGTATTTATTGCAAGAGTTATTGAGTATGAAAGAAAATTCCATCGTACCGTTATTTAAGACTTTATTGAGCTTGCACCTGAAATATTCTTTAAATGTTGATTTCCTCGTGTAACAAATGTTATGTAATATTTGTCACAGAGGGGGTGAAATTAATCTGGCCCCGCTCATAGTGGGTTTATCATATAAGGAGAGATCGAATACGCTCAGTCTCTAATGTTTCAAGTTTCGAGAACTGAGGTGACCTCATGGAAATGCACAACACTGTTAACGGGTTACAGAAGTTTGGTGAGTCTAGAACTGTAGATCACAGTCTCGGAAGAAGGGGTAGATATTTTACGATTGAAATGAGGAGAAATATATTCAAGCCGAGGGAGGTAAATCTTTGGAAATCTCTGTTCAGGGGCCACTGAAGGCTCAGCGACCGAGTTCACCTGGAACTGTTTCTTGGAAACTTGAGAGAATCAAGAAAACAAAGAACGGGCAGAATATTAACGCCGATGTTGAAGACCGGCCGTGACCTGGTTGAATGGCCAACACATGCTTTTTCTTACTCTGTCATGTTCCAATGTTCCTATGCAGTGAGGGCAGAGAAATGTAAATATAAATTACGCCTTCAAATGTAAAAGTAATTTGAATGAAATTAAAATACTTACACTTTGGGCGTAGATTCTGTGTCAGGTCGTGAGCCGAGGATCGAACTCGTGAATCCGGGGCCAAGGCGGTGCTGAGGTGCAGATATGTGACGGGAAATTAAAGTGAAGCTGCAGATGCAGAAAACATTAAATTAGAAAAAAAAGAGAAAACTCTGGGAAAGAATCATCAAGTCGGGCAGCATGCGCAAAGAAAGGAGGAGTCACAGGTGCAGGTCGAAGACCGCTCCACTGTACATGTCAACTCCATTTCTCTCATGTATTATTTCAGATATCCAGCACCTGCAGTTTATATATACTATACATAACAGGCGCGCTTTTGAAGCAATACCCCTGCTGGCGATCACACCACTTGACTAGGGCTCAAATTTACTAAATGCCGCAGTAATCGGCGGATTAGGGACAGTTTCTTCGCTGACCGGTTTCAGGGAGACGGCAGTAAATTGCCTGGGGGCTAGGATGGATCAGGACCTCTGCCACAATTCGGGGACGGAGGAGATCCCTCGCTCTGCGGGGCTGGGGCATGATGAGTCGCCGGATGTCCGCCGAGTTCGGCACAGGCTCTCAGCTAGCGATAGCGGTAGCTGGAGTCGGCAGCGGGCTCTCAGCCTGAGCGAGCTGGAGTCGGCAGCGGGCTCTCAGCCTGAGGGAGCTGGAGACGGCAGCTGGCTCTCAGATGCGGAAGCTGTGTCTACAGCGGTCCCTCGGCCTGGGGCAGTTGTGTCGGCAGTGGGCTCTCGGCCTGCGGGAGCTGGAGTCGGCAGCCGTCCTGCAGCTGCAAGCAAAGTTTCGGCCGTGCATACTTTCTGTAGCCCCTGTCTATTGACTGTTTGAAGGCCTTATGTTGGGTAATGGCTCTTCGTTCAGGGCTTCTGGAGCCGAAATGGTGAAACTGTTTAAATTCCCGGTAGCTGCGATGCCTGGCCTCCTGCCCAGATGCTGCTTGGGACGGCCGTGTCGCCCGGCCTCCTACAGGACATCAGTGGAGGCTCCGGTGTTCAAAGCTGGGAACTGAGGGCGACCAGTGAAGTTGAACGGCCATCTACTGATCACCGGGACCTGCACCATCCGGTCCGTTATATCGGCTGACGATTTATGCCTCCACCTGTCCGGCACGGAGATCTGAACCTCCGATGTCCAATGTCTATTACACATTGAATCATTGCAGGACGTAGAAAGCGGCCATTGAACTAATCGTGTCCGTGCTGACTTAGAAACAACTCTCCAGCCTAATCCCAGTTTCAGCTGGCGGCTCTACAGTAAACATGTATGTGCGTTGTGTGTGTGTGTGTGTGTGTGTGTGTGTGTGCGCGCGCGCGCGCGCCTGCGTGTGTCTGGGTGTACATGTGTATGTGTCTGTGTTTGGTACGTGTGTGTGTGTCTCCGTGTATATATTTGTGTGTTCGTGTGTCTGTGCCTTTTTCTTTGTGTGTGTCTGTGTGTCTGTGCATGTGCCTGTCTGTGTGTGTTTGTATCTGTGTCTGTGTTTGTGTGTGTCCATGTATGTGTGTGTGCCTGTATGTGTCTGTGTCGATGTGCGTGTGTGTGTGTGTGTGTGTGTGTGTGTGCGCGCGCGCGCGCCTGCTTGTGTGTGCGTGTGTGTGGGTGTACATGTGTATGTGTCTGTGTTTGGTACGTGTGTGTGTGTATCTGTGTGTGTGTGTGTGTGTGTGTGTGTGTGTGTGTGTGTGTGTGTACATGTGTATGTGTCTGTGTTTGGTACGTGTGTGTGTGTATCTGTGTGTGTGTGTGTGTGTGTGTGTGTGTGTGTGCGTGTGTGTGTATGTGTGTGTGTTTGGTGTGTGTGTTTCTGTACGTTTCTAATAACATATCAGCGCTGTGCCCACCATCTGGGAGGAAAATAATGTTTCCCTCTACAATAACATTAACTAACTAACAGCTTTCACCGTTTTGCTATGGAAAATAGACGGTATATTTACTGTAACCGGACATCTCAAAAATTTGCACATCTACCCAGTGTCCTCAGTTCCAAATCAAACAATCCAGCCTGCCGAATCTTTCTTTCATAGCTACAGTGTTTACATTTAAAGAAATATCTTCAAAACGAATGTCTAAGGTCGTCGTATTCTGCTGTTTCCAGGAGCTTTTTATATAGTTTGATGTGTGCGTCCTGGCAAAGTTGGTGTTTATTGTCTTTGAGCAAGGGCTATGAACTCCAACGGCTATGACACCGCGTGTGATTAAACTACTGGTTTGGAGAGAGAGTTCAACATTTTGACCCAATGAACAACAGAGATGTCGTTGCAAGTTTGTTAGCTATGCAACATGGAGGGGTGGAGTTTCTTTATAACGCTGCTCTTGACATCGGCGGTGTGGAGGTTACGGACTTTGAAGATGAGGCTGGTCGGTCGGTCGACGAGTCTGTGAGTGATGGTGAGGAATGGGAATTATTCCGGCGTCCGGGTTGCATCTTGCTCCCAAATAAACGGCTCCGCGCTGATCAAGGCTCGACATCGTAAACTTCACTGGGCGATAGCTCTGAAGGGAAGATGGCCGAGCTCTGTACAGCGGGCTGCAGCCGGCGGACCCTTCGGTGATGCATTGCACGGTTTTAACTCCCGTACCCAAGCCACACTGTGAGATCATTTGGATCTTAGTCCGAGGGATTGCGCTTTAGTTTGTGACGCGGGTGTGGCGGGGAGACCCGGACAGATTCCCGGCAGCCAAGAATCCCGTGAGAATCTGGGCTCCGGACACAAGTCAGAATAATCGCAGATAGAGACACCGTGGATGCGCTGAAACGCGCAGCTGTAACAGTAAGGTCTGGAGGCTTGGTCGGAGGAGAGTTTATAGATGGGATATATTTGATTCCAGCGACTCCCAGATGGTCAGGCTGTTCGTGTAATATGGTTTGCGGAGTTAATCCAATGGAAGGCAAGTCCCCAAATATTTCTGGAGAATACCTTCACAGGGAGGAGGGTCTTTGGAATCTAGTAATGCTTAGTAAGATTCCATACGATAATGTGAGTATATCCAGATATTGTGCTCATATTCGGGTCTAAGAGTTGTTCAGTGGATCTGGCGGGGAATCTGGATGGAATCCACTTTCCTCGTCTGCGTTACTCATAGTTGGAAGTAACTGTGGAGGAATTTACAATGATATGCATATGTGAGGGTCTGTAGTCCCTAGTCCACCTAAAATGCACAAATGTTGGCCTTTCAGACATTTAGGAAGGAGACGAGGGGAGGTCAGAGTAAATTCTACAAATCCACCTTGAGATGATGAGTGGGACTGAATGCACCAAACGGCATCTCTTAACACAGGGAGCGTGGATTTGTTCACAGGATATGGGTGTCTCTGGGAGAAGAGGGGTGCAGATTTATAACGGTGTGGTAACATTTACACTCACGGCTGTGTGCAGTTGGTTTTAATGACAGGCTTTTGTAATTGTTTGGTTATTTAGATGGTCGGCAACCAAGGCTAAGATCACTGCATAAGCAGAGACCGGCGAGCACTGTCCACTGCAGGCAAGTTGTGAAACTGCGTAATTCTAGAAAGAATAAGGGAACATTGTGTAATACAGCAGATGTTACGACCATACTGTGTATCTCTGAAGTACAGCGCATTAGGTTTGTGGATATGTAAGGTTCTGCATCGTGATGTGGTTAACGTTACTTGGTTATTTGATCCCAGACGGCATGACGCCAACGGATGTCTAGATCTCTTACTTTACGGATCCCATCTCAGTAATTATAGAGGTCTTGGCAAATTGAGACGGTTTCTAATTATTCAAAGGACATCAGCCAGTGTGTGAAGCAGGGAGGTTGGTCCCCAAGGGATCAATCTGTGACACGGAAAGGATAGGCCACATGAGATTACACACGGTGTGACCCGGGGAGATCCTTGTATATGAAAGATAATCACAGCAAGATTCCCCTGCATTATGTGCAGTTGTGCTATTAAGATCTCGTGGTCATCAGTGCATTCAGATACGGTGTAATTATTCATCAGTGTAACAATCTATGCCCTGCTCTACTCCCTGGGAGTAGGTGCGTCCGGTCACCTGTTATCTAGATGATCATCCTACCGGCAACAAAGTAAACGTTTACCAGCATTTTTTCGCTCCAGAAACTATTCACCCAAATCTACGGCTCAGATTGCAACCACCCGTTCTGAGACCGTGGTATGCTACGTTCTAACTTATTCTGTTGTAACCTGGAAAAGAAGCTTACACGATCAGATTTCACCCTGTCTGGTTTTACCCTAGCAGACACATCCCTCTCCTCCACCTTCCCTTCCGTTTAACGACCTTCGTTTCCCTCCTTCCCAGTTCTGACAAAGTGTCTGCGACCTGCAACATTAACTCCATGTCTCTTCTGCGATGCGGTCTGACTTGCTGAATATTTCCAGCATTTTCTGTTTTTATTTTCTATTTCCATCATCTGCAGTTTTTTTAAATTTTTCATTTGGATGATATTCTGAAAGTTTCATGTTCGTTGTAATTGAATAAATTAGACTAATTTAGACTAATTATCTTGGCAGGACGAATCCTGTTATCGGCCTGACGCTGATTCATTAGTTTACTGCTTCTATACTGTTGTTTAAAAAGTGTGGCGTACTTGAGAGGAAAGGTGACTCTGACTATACAGCCGTAGATGCTCCGGGCGTCACAGGGTTTTACTCCCATGCACAATCAGCTGGCGATATATTGATCATGGGTCAAAGTCCCCATTGCTCCGTCCAACCACTAGAAGGTAAATTGAGCGAGACGACACTAGTGTCTCTTTCCTTTCGATTCTGCCAGTTCTGTGACAATGAACAGAAATCACCGTGTTCCTCCCATTTGCCTCATGTCCTTGTTTTCTCTTATCACAGAGCTGTTTCCGGTAACGCCTTCTGTATTCGCCTGTTTCAGTCTCTCCCGGTAGAATTTCCAGGTATAACAGTTGGTGTTCTACCTGGTATATGTCCCGCTGAATTATTTGATAGTCCTTTACACCGTCCACAACTCCACCGATTTTGGTGTCAGCCGCAAGACTGCGAATCCACCCATCTGCGTTTTCATCCAAATCATTGATATATATCACAAACAACCGAGGTCCCAGCACTGATCCTTGAAGAACGCAACTGGTCATGGACGTCCAGCCATAATAAAAGCCTTCCACCCCTACTCTGTCTTCTTTGGGCAAGCGAGTTCTAAATGAAACTTGCAATTCACCCTGGACCCATGCAGCCTTAGCATCTGGATCAACCAACCATGAGGGACCTTATCAAATGCCTTAATAAAGTCCATGTAGATAATATCCTTACCCTTAGAAAGCTCCTTTGTTACCTCCTAAAAAACTTAACTGCCTGTAAGGCAGGACCTGCCCTGCACAAAGCCATGCTGACTGTGTGCAAACAAACCATGTGTTTCAAAATGCATATAAATCCTATCTATCAGTATCTTATCCCCTAACCTTCCTGCCACTGACGTGAGACATAGTGGCCTATAATTACCCGGATTATCAATATTTCTTTCTTGAACAAAGGCACAACATTTGCACAGCTCCAGTCCTCTGGGATCTCACCTGTTACGAGCGAAGACATAAAGATATTTTTCATAACCCCAGCAAAGTCCTCACTTGCTTCTTTCAATATTGTGGGATATATGCCATCAAACCCTGGGTTCTTATCCACATTAATCTCATCCTTATCCTTAATCTCAAATTATCCCAGCACATGAGCATGCCCCACTGTCCTCTAAATAACACGCCTAAATAAATACAGACGCAAAGTACTCATTTAATACTTCAGTACAAACACAAATTCCCTCCTTTGTCCTCGTCTGGAGCTTCCCTCTCCTTAGTTATCCTCCTTTTCTTAATATGTGTAAATTACTTTGCGAATCACCTTGATCCTGCTCACCAAGGACAGTTCATGTCCCCTATCCCCCTTCTTAATCTGCTTGAGCACTTCTTTGCTATCTTTATATTCCACCAGGGCCCAGACTGATTTTAGCCTCTTAAACCTCACAAGGATTCATGCTTCTTTTTTCTTCCCGTCTAAATCTTGGGCATCTGGGGTCATCCAGTTTCCTTTACCTTAGAATCTTTGTCCTTAACCCCTAACCGAATCATGCCGATCCTGAACTCTGATCAACTGGTTTTTAAACAACTCCCACAGTTAGAAAGACCTGCACCGCGCCCATTAGGGTGACCACATCCTAGAAACATGCAAAGGAAAATCTGTTGTAGTTGTGAGGGTACTGATGAAAATTCCCGACTAACGTTCCTTCAGCAATCGAGAACCGACAGGAAGATCTCACCAGCGATGAATGCAAATAACTGCGGGAAACGGCGGGCGGGAGGGCTGAGGGACTTGGAGCAAACAATGCCCCGGTTAAACTGCAGCCGTATCTTTTGGTGTCGCTGTTACTAAACTCCATGCAAATGGAAGCTCTCGGCAAAGTGTTTCACCAAGCGTGTCCACAGTGGCAAGTGGGCGTCAGCTGTCGACGTGCTTTTGGTTGATTCTAGCAGAAAGGCGACTCTCTGTCCTGGGACAGGTGAAGAATGTTTGAGGTGAAACTCGCCCCGCACCATACAGCACCTTTCACACACGGGGCGGATCTCAGAACCTCACAGAACAAGGGGCGGGTCAAATTCACAGTTTTGGATTCGTTGAATTAAATAAAGAACATCCTCCCCATTGGTTTGGATGGAATAATTAGGGGATAACGCGAGAGCTCCACAGCAATCCAGACAGAAACTACTTGTGACCGTGAGGTAAATTTAACACGGTCTCTGATATTCCTGCCCGTGTTTCTTTCGTTTTCCCCGTTACCGATCTTCCCGCCCTCTGACCTGTCCCCGGACCGGGGATCCGGCCGTTCTGTGAGGGTGAACCGGGACTGTGCTCGTCCATCTTTACCCGGGGCCGAGGAACTCAGTGCTCAGCTCAGTCCGGGTCTCCCTACGTCGCCAACAGAAATAGGATTTGTACACTGGGATAATCACTCAGCCATTTTGGAAGTGAACAGCAGGATAGGCACCTTCGCCTTTAATTCCTCTCCCACCTCTCTCTTAATCGCTCCCTCTTTCTAAATCTAATACGCTTTCTCCTTAATTATCTGTTACTTCTCTATCTCCCACTCTCAAGTATCATTGCAAAAAGAGAGTGAATAATTGTGTGCACATTCTCTGGCTGTGCGGCGGAATAGTGAGGACAGTTCGTGGTCAAAATATCAAGATATTAGGCAAAACCTAATATCCGATCCTGCCGAGAGGTAAACACGGGAACAACGTGATGTAGAAAAAGAGGTGCTAGACAGGAAGGGAGACGTGTAAATTATGAAATCGATCATTATTTTATTCTTTGATAACTCCCGCCACCAACAGTGGTTTAGTATTGGTTCTAAAAGTACTGGATACGCCTGCAAATGTTTGTAGATGAGGAGGATCAGATCAGATGACGCCCATTCCTCAACACTTCACTGATCCAAACAAATCCATAACTATTTCAATTGAGACAACGATGTGGCAACGTTGAGTTACTTATCAAAATGATAATCCTTCGATGATCATTGGCTGGTTAGCTCAGAAAATCAAGACAAACAAGGGAAATAACCCTCTCCCCGCAATCAAAAAAGTGGGGGATGGAGTTGCAGTTGGGATTCGATGCAGTACACTGAATCTATCCATTCCCCACTGAAATAAACCCCTATTGTAATTTTGCGGCATATAGAAATTGTGTCTTCAACTGTCTCAAGATGCCAGACAAAAAGGGGAGAGATCATTGAGACTAAATCCCTGCAAGGGTCGAGGGAAGGGCAGTGCAATCATTAGTGATAGATCAATGGGAAGCTGGGAATATAACTGAAAATGTTCAGTGGGAGTGGGGCTGCCCTCAGAGTTACGGGAGCAATGCTGTCGTTGATGGTGATTCTGCAAGCGAAGGATGGCTGATGAGAGCGAAGCCAAAGATCCTTTCTTTCTTACTTCCCGTTATCGCTACCTATCCTTTGCCCTGTGTTTCCGCACGGTTCCGTTCCCCAATTCCCGCACCCGCTTCCTCCCAAATGCCAGCACTGCTCCCTCACTCATCTCTTTCCCTCTCCCTCTCACTTCCTCACTCTCCACTTTCCATATCCACCACCAGCCCGCTCCTCGCTCTTTCTCTCCGCGCTATTTCACTCACAATACACACTCCAACTGCCTTCCTCTCCCCTTTCTGGCATTTCCTTCCCCTGCCGGATCCCCTTCATCTTCGCCCACTGGTGCACCGTCTCCAGTCTCACTTCCTGTGCCTGTGTTACGGATTAGGTTACTACTTGCTGAATGCCCCTTTAAGGCATAGTACAGTTGTGTGTGTGTGTGTGTGTGTGTGTGTGTGTGTGTGTGTGTGTGTGTGTGTGAGTGTGTGTGTGTGTTTGTGTGTGTGTGTGCGTGTGTGTGCGTGTGTGTGTGTGTGTGAGTGTGTGTGAGTGTGTGTGTGTGTGTGTGTGTGTGTGTGTGTGTGTGTGTGTGTGTGAATGTGCGGCGTCATTTCGACAACAAGAGGATAAAACGACCTGCTGACGTTTTGGCAGTCAGAAAAGGGAGAGAGGAAGAGAGAGACACTGCCTGCTAGTCTCTGTATCGATGCATGAAAAACAATAGCTGTATCTGTCACAAAAATCCACAGATGGATTTTTGGAATAATCCAGTGGAGTCCACGTTGTCGTTAACCTGTAGAAGGAAACAGGTATTTATGTGGACGGCCAAAGCAGTGGAGATCATCAGTGACTGAGGTGTCGTATGGGTTCCATCGTGGAACATTTTGGATATCGTAATTTCTCTCTGTTCTCTTTCTACATTTTCTCCAGTGATACGAACCAGCCAGAAAAGAAACACACTGTCATGATTCAGTGTTAAAAGCTATTTTATTAAACACTACTTATGATAATAAAAAAATAAAAGTAAAAATGTTAGTATGTTAGAATTAAAAATGTTAAACCTTGAACATTAACCCCAAAACTAAACTCTTCGTGTGTGTGTGTGGCAAAATCCCAAACTCCAAGTCCAGGAATGGTTCTTAAAGTTCAGTTCAGCAAGCCATAAGGTGAAACATGAGCAAAGGCTTCTTCAAAAACCACCGCTGTCTGAAGATAAGACGTAGATGTAGAGAACATAGGGAGTAATTACGAAATCTAAATGTTCCACGATGGAACCCAAACGACACCTTAGTGTTTACGGTAGTGACTTCCTCACTCCGAAAAGCATCCGACTCGTGGTCCTCCACACAAATACCTGTTTTCTTCTACAGGTCAGCAACAAAGTGAATTCCGTCGGATTACTTCCAATTTCCATACGTGGATGGCAGTGACAGACACAGTTATTGTTTCTCATCCATCGATAGATAAACTAACAGGCTGGTGTCTCTCTCCCTTTTCTCTCTCTCTCTCTCTCCACTCTTTCTTCTTCTGACCTCTTCAACAAAGTCATTACGTCCTTCATCTTCAATTGACGTAAGCACGCCACACACACACACACACACACACACACAC
This sequence comes from Pristis pectinata, assembly GCF_009764475.1. Classification (NCBI taxonomy): domain Eukaryota; kingdom Metazoa; phylum Chordata; class Chondrichthyes; order Rhinopristiformes; family Pristidae; genus Pristis; species Pristis pectinata. The sequence goes on from NC_067442.1 coordinate 8,945,052, forward strand.
ACACACACACACACACACACACACACACACACACAACTAGTCTATCTTGAAGGTACATTCACCGAGTCCGTAACACCTTCCACCTAAAAAGAATTCTTTTCCAAGAAAAAAAATAACCGCGCATACAGTTAGTAATGTTAATAATTATCATGCCACAGAATTACAGAATATCAGATTAGTAAAGATACATGTTTCCCATTTAACATCGGGGAAGACAATCAGCGATCACGTTATCTTTGCCTTTAATGTGAGTTATCATGAGATGAAACTCTTGCAAAATTAAACTCCAGTTTAACAGCCTTCTGTTTTTGTTTTTGACTCGGCTCAGAAACACCAATGGGTTATGATCTGTATATATGGTCAATAGTTTCTGAGCGGTGCAAACATATACGCTGAAATGTTGCAAGGCTAAAATAAGCGTCAGTAATTCTTTCTTTGTGGTGGAATAATTCTTTTGATGCTCATTAAATTTCTTTGAAAAGTAAGCTACCGGATGGTCAATATCATCAAGGTCACCCTTCTGCAACAACACAGCTCCTGCAGCTTCATCACTGGCATCTACTGCTAATGAAAGTGGCTTTTCAAAGTCAGGTGATTTGAGCACAGGATGTCAGCATAAAATGGCTTTCAGCTTCTCAAATGCTTCTTGACAAGAAACTGTCCAAACAAACTTCACTCCCTTCCTCAGAATATTAGTTAGGGGAAGAGCAACATCAGTAATTTTTTTACAAAATTTTCGATAATATCCAACCATTCCTAAAAATCTTCTAACAGTCCTCCTACCGGTGTGAACAGGGAACTCAGATATTGCTTGAACTTTTGCCTGAACAGGAGCTAACTTGCCTTGACCTACAACATAACCAAGATACATCACAGTGGCATGGCCAAATTCACTTTTAGCCAAGTTAACTTTAAGGTTGGCTTTGGAAAGTCTTTCAAACAGTCCTTCTGAAGTAGAGATATGAGCTTCCCATGTATCGGTCCCAGTAACTAAGTCGTCAATATAAGCATCCGGACGTTCTAACCCTTGGATTACAGAATTAATCATTCTTTGAAATGTTGCTGGATCATTTTACATTCCAAATGGCAAAGCATTGTATTCATACAATCCAGAAGGGGTTACAAAGGCAGCAATTTCTCTTCCTCTATCTGTCAATGGAACACACCAGTACCCTTTTAATATGTCAATCTTTGTAAGAAATTTGGCCTTTCAACTCGGTCTATGCATTCATCCACCTTAGGGATGGGGTAGGCTTCTGACTGAGTTACAGCATTCACGTTTCTGTAATCAGTGCGAAACCTAACAATTCCATCTGGCTTAAGCATTATAACACATGGTGAACTCGAATTTGAAGTGGAACTTCTAATAATGTCATTCGCTAGTATATACACCATCTCCTGGACAAGTTTGATCTTTTCTACATTCATTCGATATGGGTGTTGCTTTATTGACTCTGCATCTCCAACATGGACATCACAGTAAATTATCAGGGTTATCTTTGGAACATCCGGAAACAAATTTCGAAATTTTAAAGGTAACTGCTTCATTTATTGTCTTTGTTGAGGTTGTAAATGTGCCAACTTTCTTTCAATGTTTTCAAAAACACTTTCATTTCTCAGTCTCGCTGATACAATGTTTGGTCTAACCTGGTCTTCGCCAGACTCAACTTTAGATACCTTCGAGTCAACAGTTACGTTATCAGCTCCCGCCACAGCTGGATTTCGCTCGTAATAAGATTTAAGCATGCTTACATGACAGAGTTGTTTACATTTTCTTCTGTCAGGTGCCTTGATTACGTAGTCTACATTATTAATCTTAGACTCAGCTACATATGGCCCATGGAACCGAGTTTGGAGAGGGTTGCTTTGAATGGGAAAAAAAAACATCAATACTTTATCTCCTGCTTGAGAAGTCCTTCAGCGAGCATGTTTATCAAACAATGTTTTCATTTCAGTCTGACTTGTTTTAAAATACTCTTTCGCTAATTGGCAAGCCTTCTGCAGTCCATTTTCAAATTTATGAACATAGTCAAACAAATTCAAATGCATATATTCATTAATCCATTGTTCCCATAGTAATTCTAAAGGTCCTCTAACCTGATGGCCAAGCACAAGTTCAAAAGGACTGAATCTTAAGGATTCTTGCACTGACTCCCTGAATGCAAACAAAAGCAAATGAATTCCTTCATCCCAATCCTTTGTGTTTTCAAAACAAGAAGTCTTCAGCACATTTTTGAGAGTAGAAAGAAATTTCTCCAGAGCTCCCTGAGATTCTGGATGGTACGCAGACGATGCAATCTGCTTTGCTCCCAGCTCAAAGACTAATTGTTGAAATAACCATGACATAAAATTACTTCCCTGGTCTGACTAAATTTCCTTCGGCAATCCAACCAAGGTGAAATATTTTAAAAGAGCCTTTGACGCAGTCTTGGCCTTAAAATTTCTGAATGATGTTTCCTCTGGAAATCTAGAAGCTGCACACATGATGGTTAACAAATGCTGATTCCCTGCTTTAGACTTTGGCAATGGGCCAACACAGTCCACACTCACCTTCGAAAAGGGTTCACCAAAGGCAGGAATAGGCTGCAAAGGAGCCACAGGGGGACTTTGATTAGGTTTACCTACCATCTGACATGTGTGACAAGTCCTACAAAATTTCACAAAATCCTTCCTCACACCAGGCCAATAGAACTGTTTCAAAATCTTTCTTACAGTTTTATTCACATCGAAATGACCACCTAAAGGCACGCTATGGGCCAGGTTTAAAATCTCATTCCAATAAACTTTAGGAACCACAACCTGGTGAACAACTGCACATTCCTCACTGGCAGGGACATGAGGAGGTCTCCATTTCCTCATTAACACTCCATTTTTGAAATAATATCCATTTGGCACCTTCCAAATCTCGTCACTCGAGAGTGCTTTTTCTCTCAATTCAGTAAGCTCTTTAATCTGCTCCACTATAAATTCTTTCACGGACAGAGACAAATCTTTATATTCAGACATTGATCAGATTTTGATCATCAAGGGAAGACAGAAAAATCACTGACAATTTATCATAACTTTCATCCTGTTTTGGACTGTCACAGGGAACAACATCAGGCTTCACAGGACTATCGGCCTTGGCCAATTCATTAGACATGGATAGAGTCACTGCACAGGATGGATAAACATCTGAATCGTTCCTGGACTCATCAATAATTGGTTTGGTCGTTAGCTGTACCACAGGGTCAATTTTTCCACCTGCAAGATCATTCCCGAATAAGAAAGAAACTCCTTCCACTGGTAAACTAGGTCGTATCCCTATATTAGCAGGTCCTTCCACTAATTATGACTTTAAAATTACCTTGTCAGAGGTAGAGACATAGTGTCACCTGTAATTTCTCGCACTATATTTACCTCACCAGTAGCAGTCTCCTCACCAACATTTAAAACACTGTCTAACAAGATGGATTGCGAATCCACCGTATCTCTAAGGATTTTCACTGGCACTTGGGGTGACCTAACGTTCAGTGAGACAAAACCCTCTGAAACAAAAGAACAGAATTTCTCCCGAACCTCATCCCAATTTTCAGCATTTACCTCCGGCAAGGATTGAGCTTTAAAAAAACAATGTGTCCAAAACCCTTTTGATTTTTAGTTTCAACGACTTGCAAACAAGCATTTGGCACGGGCTCCTTTTCTTTCTTTTTCTTCAAAACGGGACAATTAGCTATCACATGACCAGGTTTCCTGCAATAATAACAAGTACGTTCAGCAGGTTTCTCTAGTACTTCTTCCGATCATCCTACCCCTTTCGACTACTTGTTAATTTAACCTACGGTTTACCTGGATTATCCTTAAAACTCTTCTAGAAGGTCTTAGTTTGTCCCCGACTACACTTATGGGTTAAAGTATACTCATCTGCCAACCTAGCATTTTCCTGCAAAATTTCTACCTCCTTCTCATTTAGATATGTTGTTATTTCAAGGGCCACACACGTTTTAAAGTCTTCCACTAAAATCAATTCTCTCAGTTTATCATAATCCCCATATATAGTGTTCGACTTGCACCATCTTTCAAAACATACTCTCTTTCCATTAGTAACTTCCACATACGTCTGGTCTGAAGATTTCGTCAGTTCCCTAAACTTCCGTCTATAAGCTTCAGGCACTCATTCATAAGCTTTAAACACAGCTTGTTTTACCGTTTTATATCAGCTGCGTCCCTAACAGACATGGCAGAATAAGCTTGTTGAGCTTTATCTTTAATCACACTCTGTCACACAAGAGCCCATCTGTCCCGTGGCCACTTTGAACTCTCAGCAACTTTTTTCAAAATGTTGGAAATACTGATCAACCTGATCTTCCTCAAATGGAAGGACTAATTGAAACTCCCTACTGGCTATAAAACCACCCTCAGAATCAGAATCAGATTCAGAACTCCCTCGACTCATTGCTTACTCATGCCAACTCTGCCTCTTCCTTTCCTCAATCTCCATCTTCTTCATTGCTAGCTCAGCCTCTAACTTCATCCACGTTTGTTACAACTCTAATTTCCTTTGTTCTCTTTCGGCCTCTATGTTTGTTTGCTGCACTTTGGCATCAGAAATATCTCGTTTATTTCCAAGAAACTGTTTTAACACTTCCTCCCCAAACACCTTCAGCTTCACATAATGGCCAGTTATCAGTCTTTGAATATCCGCCTTTTTCATAGATGGCTTCACTGTTTCAAGACTTAGCTTTGCAGCAATTCTCAATAAATCTACCTTTCTCAACCCGGACAATCTCTCAGGGGTTGGCGATTTCATAGATGTCCCAATATCTATTGATGCCGGTGTCCACACACACAAACCAATCGAAAAGAAATGTATCAGGCCGACCAACAATCAGTCGTCCAATAAGCCGCAATTTGTTCAAACCAGTCTTGAACTAGATTTCGGAATACTCTCATCAACCTTGGGAACAATCCCGGACGAGCCCCCAAATTTTTCACGTATCAGCAACAATAGAAACACAACGAGCCATGTATAAGTGTTAAATACTATTTTATTAATAATTACTTGTAATCATAGGAAAAGTAAAAATGTTAGATTTTAAGCATTAACCCCAAAACTAAACCAGAAGTGTGTGTATGGTAAATTCGCAAACCCCATATCCATGAAGAGTTTTCAATGTTAAGTTCAGCAAGTCATAAGATAGAACGTGTGCAAAGGCTTTTGCAAAACCACCGTTGACTGAAGAGACAATGTAAAGAGAATGTAGAGAGAGTTTACGAAATCCACATGTTCCACGATGGAACCCATACGACCCTTCGATTACTGAAGATCTCCACTGCTCGATTCCGAAGTATCTGCCACCCCGAAGGCATTCGATGCTTGCCCCTCCACAACAGAAATGCTTGCTTTCCAGTACAGGTTAACGTCAAAATGGACTCCACTTGTTTGTCCCAAAATTCCACACATGGATTGTAGTGACAGACACAGCTATTGTTCTTCATCCATCGACACAGAGACCAGCAGTGTCCCTCCCTCCTTCCCTCCCCCCTTTCGCTCTATCTCTCCGACTCTCTGTGCCAAACAGCCAGCATGTTCCCATTATTATTCCCGTCTTGGAGATCACACGAGCGCGCGCGCGCACACACACACACACACACACCAAACACACACACACAGACACCAAACACACGCACACACACGCGCGCACACACACACACACAGACACACCACACACACACACACACACACACACACACACACACACACACACACACACACACAGACACCAAACACACACACACACACACCTACACACTACGATTCTACTGTCCAGGTGCCTTAAATGGACATTGACCAAATAGCAATCTGGCTCGGAACACAGGAAGCCAGAGCGCCCTGGAAACCCCACGGGGTCACGGTCTAAACCCTTTCCAACATGTGGCCTGAGGTCCTGCGAACCCCTGTCTCCGTATCCACGTCCAAGCAGTTATTTCGTGAGGGTTTCAGAAGTTTGGCTTCAGTGACCTAACTCTCTCTTGGAGTCATCTGCCTTGCCTCCACCTTTATCTTTCTACTCATTACATGACCTTCACAATGATAGCCAGGAATGCTGGGAAACCTTAGCAAGCCAGGCAGAAAGCATGGGAAGAGAAAAAAAAGGGCATAGTTTCCGGAGAAGGATCTTTCCTCGGAGCAGATCAGTTCTAACACATATTCGAAAGATCGGTTACTCTGTATTGTTGTATCTAATATGGGATCCCAAGATCTGGAAGGTCCAAGTCCGAACAAAGCCGTATTACGGCAGACAGAATTCACATTACGTTGGAGAGAATGATCTATTCTGAGGTCAGTTATGTTCAGCTACAGATCACCATTGCTTAGCGCAAACGAACATATCCACAGCTCAGTGTTTCTATGGAATCGGGAGACGCAGTCCTGGGCTTTATGAATAGACGCCCTGAGACGGAGAGCGTCGAAGTCATGGTGCACACTGGTCTGGCCACAACTTGGTAGTTGAGTCGAAAATTAAAGAAAAAAACTGAAATGATGAAAATATGAAACCAAAACAGACAATGTTGCAAACACACTACAGGTCACGAATGATCTGCAGAAAGAGAATTGACTTAACTGATCGAGATGAGACGTTACCTTTGCACGGAAGCCGCCTGCTCTAACAAGTGTTTACGGCATTTTCTGCGTTTTTTGAGGTATTGTCTTCGTCTCTGGGCGCCACTCTTCTGCAAAGTTGCAAAGGGGTTAGATAGGGCGCAGAACAGATCTGTTGGAATAATTCCTTGGATGAAAAGTTTTAGTTCCGTGCTAGAATGGATAAGCGGGGACTCTTCTCTTTGGAACAGAACTGGTTGCGAGTAGATCCGACGAAGGTATGCAACATGACAACAGGCAAAGGCAGAACGAACAGAGGGAGACAGGCCGATTATATTGGAAGAGAAGTCGAGAATGAGGAAATACAGAATGAAGGTGAATTCTCAGGAAGTGAATGCAATCGAAATCCCGGCTGAATACAGAGAATACAGAGGATGTTGAGTGATGAACAAGTGACAGAAGAGGAAATTCGAACCTCTGTTACAAATAATTGCTTTTCAACTGACTCGCTACTTTCTGGTAACCTTGTTCTCCCCATGGGAAGCATGCGTTTCTTTTAATAACTTTACGCTGATTTGGTCCAATCCCCCTTACCCGTTCCACGTGTTATATTATCGTGTTGTCTATACAAGATCCAAGGTTTCTTTCTACACCTCCGTTATTGGACTAACTGGCTTGTAATCGCGAGTTTATTCCCCTCCTGCCTTACATAAATACTAGCGTCAGGTTTATCACGCTCTGGTCTGTAGGAAGTGGACCAGCGTGTAAAATATGTTGGAAAGTGAGTATCAATGCTACTGCTGTTCCCACCGTGACTTCCTTTGGTAGAATTTAGAGGATGTCTACGCTTGAAATGAATGGAGCCTCTGACAGAGCGTAGCATCAACACGCGTAGCTAAAACTGTATTCAAAACGGGAAATAAAAGTAAGAAACACCACAGGTCGAAGTCATCTCCCACACAATGGTAAAATGTTTTGTTTGTCAGCAGCCCATCATCCCAGCCGCAGGATATCACTGCAAGAGTTCCTCATAACTCTCTGCTGGGTCCAGCTGCTCTCAACTATCTTATCAATGAATTTACTTCCATCAGAAGGTCAGAGGTGGGGATGTTCGATGATGATTTCTTGGCTTTCAGTTCCATTTACAACGGCCCAAGAATGAAGCATCCCATGGGTTCGCGCAAGAAGATATTCAGCGATGGATTAACCATTCATAAGTAATAAACTCGCAACAGACGTTCCAGGCCACGAACATGTCCAACAAGAGCGGGTTCAACCATCTGATATTGGCATTCTATTGTTCTACCATTGCTGAGTTCCTGGATATCAAAGTGTTGCGACCTCCGGATGGATCGTCGATTTGAGCTCCGGTCACGCTGATATAGCAGGAAAAAAATCGGGTAAGATCAGACCCTCGGATAAACGACAAATGCAACCGAAATTAATGTTTGAAAATAAATAAAACATGAGACTGCAACAAACGCCAACGGTGGTCACGCCTTTCCGTTGCAGAAGGCAGTGTGTTTCAGGCCGAACGACCGACTTCTCTGCTAGAAAATATCGATCCTCCACCGTTCCAGTTTTGTGAATAGGAATTCCGTGTGTTCATCACAGGTGACTCCAGTATAGGTGGCGATCTGTTGATGTCTTCAGGAGTAACTGAATGCATTATATCGTTATTATTTTAAATATTCTTTGCTGCTCCTGTGATCCCCAACACGAAAACTCCCTGAAAGCCAAAAGGAGGAAAGAGTCTTTCCGTCAAGGAAGAGGTGTACTTTATTTCACCTGCCAAATTAAACTCCCTTTCTTAATTTTGGAAGCCCAAATGCTCGCATGTTACGAATGGTACCTATTTCAAGTTGAGTGTTAATATCATTAATAATACTGATCCAAGGAATTTATGTATTTTAGAATATTGAACCTCGTGTCATAGGAATGATCTTGCAACATTCTCCTTCGAAACAGGTGAACATATTTTTTTAATGCGTAACTTGTAATATCTCTTGAGGAGCCCAATTTATTAAACAATAACACAATAATTAAAATAATTTATCATAAGTGTTTGTTCAGAGGGTTTTGCCTGATGTGACTGAGGATTATAGTCGCGCTAATTGTCTCAGTGGAATTTCCCTCTCTTATATTAGAGTTTGTTATATCAATCACCAGTACATACGGACAGTTAGGACGTTCTGCATTAGTGATCGTTGCTTCACACGGAACATGGGATATTCAACAATTTATTACATAGCGAGTATTTTCTGTCCTGCAATTGCAGCAGTTGGTATCCCGGGTAAAATATTGGACCTGGCTGCCAAAGATGTGGTTGTTGTGCCTTGTTGTAATCTTTGCACTGCAGAATAGGCTTCTTGATACCCAACACAAATGTTACCTCACCTGATGAGTGTTTACAGAATGAAGAGGGTTGAAGTCGCTGATCCTTTTATGTCTAACTTTAGCATGTTTTTATCTGCTGATGTCTGGCTCTTTTGTTACTTACGTTGGTGTTAATATTGACATTGTTCCAACATTTTACCTGCTCACCTTTCCGAAGTGTTACTGGCAGTTAAATCTGTCGGAGTGTCTCTTCAATTTCAATACTAACGTGAAAAGTCTCCCGATTTTCTCGTTGGCGTTCTTTTGCCAGTTTTGATTTTAAATCTGCAGTTCCACTTCCCAAATATGTCATGCTTGAAGGAACAGTTTCAATTTCTCCACTTTATTGCTACGATCAATGCTTCCTTCAGCATTTTCAGCTCTAATGATGGACAACGTGAGGGGACAAGCCACTCATCGGTAAGTACGTTGCGGAATTCAAATCTCCCGCTGTAAACGGCTGGTGAGTGGCCGATTGAATTATCACTCAGTTCCCAGCTGTCCTCCAGACGGACTGTAATGGCGAAGCCCAGACGGACTGCATTTCCTCGCTCAGATTCCAATCCAGCCATTTACAGCGTAGGATCAGAGGAGCGGGACCATTCGGCACTGTCCAGCGGATTTGTCAAGTGAAACGGATCAGATTTTGGCCCGGTTGGAGTTAATTTTTGCAGTTAATTTGACGACGATTGTGATCGTCTTCCGGGGAAAATGCGGACTCTCCAAATGCATCAGCCGGTATCTGGTTGCAATGGTAGCAGCATATCTCATGGTGGTTCTCGCTGTTGCTTTAGTGGAACAGACGAACTTTATCTATATGTATGCTAATTTCTTACTCATTACTCCAATTTGCGCTTTGAGAAAGTACTGAGGGTTGTAACCAGGGACTGTTCCGTTTGGTTAACTGTGGTTTTCACTTTCGATCGCTTTATCGCAATTTGCTGTCAAAACCTGCGGGGACGATACTGCACTGAGAAAACAGCGATTGTAGTAATAGTGACCATTGTTGTCGTGAGCTGTGGGAAATCTGTACCGCTTTACTTTGTGGTGGAGCCTGCCGTCATAATTGACAAAGTTCCATGGCGCTGCGTCTTAACGGCTGACTATTTTACTCCATCGGCGTGGAAAGCCTAGGAGATACTGAACAGTATCTTAACACCGTTGTTACCAATCTGATGTTCAACGGGTTAACAGTTAGACATATCATAGCGGCAAATGAAGTCCGCAGATGACTTCGAAACCGCAGTGAGATCAGAAGGATGAAGAGCTGGGGAACAGAAAAAAAAAAATAACTGATTTTGTTATTCGCTATATCAGCCAACTTCATCTTACTATGGATGCCCTATGTTGTACATTCTATGAACTGACAACGGCAAAATTCTCGTTACACAGATAGATATTTGAATAACTCGATATATATCCTGCAACAGGTAGGATTTTTTTTTGCAAATGGTCAGCATGTGCACCAACACGTGTATATATACGCTGACTCAGCGAAATTGCAGGAATGAGCTGAAGAATTGAGTGAGATATCTGTTCACATTAAATGGGCTGCTATGCCGATAACATGGAGATCTAATTGTAATTTGGCTGAATAAATGTTCTCATCCAATAAATGTTCTAAAGCATTCGTGAGTTTGGTGAATATGCAATTGCTTTATAGAGTCTAGATTCACAGATTTATACACCACGGAAACAGGTTATTCGGTCCAAATCGTGCATGATGACCAAGATGCCGATCTACCCTTCTCCTATTATTCTGCGTTTCGCCCGGATACCTCCAAACCTTTCCTGCGTATGTACCTGTTCAAATGTATTTTAAACGTTTTAATAGTGCCTGCCTCTACCACATCTTCAGCCAGCTCTTTCCATGTTTCCACCAGCCTCTGATCGGAAAACCTGCCCCTGTGATCCCCTTTAAATCTTTCCCATCTCACATTGAAACCATTCTCTTTCTCCCTCTCTTGTTGTAAAACGCTGGAAAGAACTGTGTGACTATCTTCCTTATCTATCCGCTACATAAATGAATAAACTCATTAGTCACACCTCAGCCCTTTTTTCTCCAGGGCTAACCGTCCGAGCCTCGGCAATATCTCCTTCAGCCCTCCGGTCCAGGCAACATACCTTTAAATCTTTTCTGCATCCTGCCCTACTTAATCACATCCCTCCTTCAGTATGACCCACTGGAACTACACACAATCCTCCAAGCAGTTCACAGTGCTCCAAGTGCCCCCACTAACAACTTGCATCACTACAACGTGACGTTACAAAGTTTGCACTCATTGCCATGGATGATTAATTCAAAAATGCCATGCGACCTCTTCTTCACTCTATCTGGCAGTGCTGTTATTTTCCTGGAGCTTTGTACTTACTTATAACCCCAAGGTATCAACAACACACCCCAGTGTCCTGCCATTCAATGTGATTCTTGGCCTGGTTCAACTTCCTGAAATGCATCACTTCGTACGTGTCTGAGTTAAATACCAGCAGCTATTCCTTTGCCTGCTTTCCTAGTAATCTGTATCCTGTTGCAACCTTGGAAAACCGCCTCCACTGCCTCCACCAAACCATTGATTACAGTTTACAATCTGAAGCGCAACCCTCCGCTCTAACTCTTTGTCTCCTACTACCAAGCTAAGTTTTGGATCTCAGCAGCTTCCTTACACTTGATCGGATATACTCTAACCTTGTGTATCAGCCTACCGCACGGAACCTTGTTAATTGCCTTGTTAAAGTCCATGTAAACAATGTTTACTGCCCTGTCCTCGTCAATCCTCTTGGTCACCTCCTGAAAAACTAGGTCAAATCCGTGAGACCTGACGTCGCACGAGCAAAGCAAAGTTAGCTCTTCCTAAGCAGACCTTACATTTCTAAATGCCAATGTACCCTTTCCCTCAGAATCACTTCCAGTAATTTCTAGCCATGGATGTAAGGCTCACCAGCATATGGTTGCTTGTCTTGTCCTTGCAACCCTTCCTAAATGAGGAAATGAAATTGGAGATCCTCCGGTTTTCCGGTACTTCACCTCCATCTTATAAAAATACAAAATTGTCTGTCAGTGTCCCCAAAACCTCATTCCTTGTTTATCCCAATGTGCCATAATTCACCTGGTCGGATCCAGGGGATTTATTAACTTTCATGCTCCACAACACAGCCAGCCTCTCCTCATTCATAATGTTGATATGCTTCAGGATATCACACTTCATTTCTCTGAAATCCCGAGCTCCCGTCCTGCTCCACAGTAACGTAATAAATCAAGAAAGAATATTCTTGACCATGGGAAACTGTTATATCCACCGAAGCCTGCATAAGATTAAGGATTTTTGGGGCGAAGTGATGTCATGGACCCGGGTTCTTCCAAAAATTATCTCGTACCAGAGGCGAGAACTTATGCGTCTCAAGGCTTCGCTGTTCACAGAGTATGACCAGTTTCCAGATACACATATTGTTATTTTTTTATAAGAATCTTGGTAGAGGCCTTCTGCAATCTTGGTAGATTAAATCACACACATGTTCCTCATTAACTTCATCTTTCCATGTACTGTGAGAAGCCACAATTTGGAAATGATCACCTTTTGTTCACAAATCCATTCTGCATATCTTGCATTTGTCTCGGAATTTGTAAGGTTTATACTGCAGCTCATGGTTATACTCTCAGTCGGAATTGAACGCAATCTTTTTGGATCCAGTGAATTTCAGCAACGCGATCGATAATGAATTGGTACAAAACTAGTTTCTTCCATCAGCAACAATACGAGGTTAAGAGTTTTGCGATCCTTTCGCACCAGTACCGAGGTTAGACATAACTGGGAATATGCAGTTCCGGTCTCAACGCTTTGGGAAGCCTGTGAGTTAGTTAGAGAGGGTGTAACGAAGATGTACCAAGATATTGTCAGGAATATAGGGCTTGAGTTATTAACAGAGATTCAGTAGACTGCGAATGGTCTTCCGAGAACCAAGGCGGGTGAGGGATGACATTGTTCAGGGTTATAAAATCATGAGGGACATTGATAATGAAGATAGTCAGGCTTTTTTCAAGGGGAGGTATAGGTTTAAAGTGAGAGGGAAAATAATCAATGGGTATCTGAGCGAAAATAATTTTCACAGAGAGGTTAATGGGTATATGGGACGAGCTGCCAGAGGAGGTGGTAGAGGCAGGTACCATAACAATATTTCAAAGACAAATGGACGGGTGCATATATAGCAAATGTTTGGAAGGATATGGATCAAATCCGGGAAAATGGGACTAGTTTCGTTAATGCACCTTGGTTGGAATGGGCGAATTGGGCCGAAAGACCTGTTTCTGTGCTGCATAACACTGTGACTTTCTGACTGCATGATATTCTAAATGTTCGCCATTGAAGAAATGAGGACTCCTTAACTGCACTCAAAGTATACTCCACATCAAACACCGGAAATTAGTTTTATTATCATCAGCAAATTGTGTAATTCTCAGGTGACCTACCACGGACGATCCAATTAATTGATGAAAATTATGAAAAACCGTGTCCCAGCGCGATGCCTTGCGAACGCCTTCCAAATTAGTCCTACTTCCTTCACGTGGTCACCGTGCCGCAGTCGGTCAACTTGTTTGGCTTTTAAACGGAAGATTGCTGGTTTGATCTCATAGAGGGCCGCTGGTGATCCCACACCTTTTATTGTGATATTGTATGTTGTGTAACTGTACTCTCTGAGGGGCAGGAACTGTTGATTTTCTGTTTAAAATACAATTAATTCGCCATATGTATATGGTGTTTGTGTGTGTGTGTGTGTGTGTGTGTGTGTGTGTGTGTGTGTGTGTGTGTGTGTGTGTGTGTGTGTAACGAACCAGCAACAAAAGAAGCACACTGAGCATGATTCAATGTTAAAAACTATTTTATTAATCACTACTTATGATAATACGAAAAATAGAAGTAAAAATGTTAGTATGTTAGAACTCAAAAATGTTAAACCTTGAACATTAACCCCAAAAACTAAACTATTTGTGTGTGTGTGGCAAAGTCCCAAACTCCAAGTTCAGGAATAGTTCTTAAAGTTCAGTTCCGCAAGCCATGAGCAAGGGCTTCTTCAACAACCACCGTTGTCTGAAGATAAGACGTAGATGTAGAGAAACATAGAAAGAGTAATTACGAAGTCCAAGTGCTCCACGATGGAACCCAAACGACACTTCAGTGTTTACTCGGTAGTGACTTCCTCACCCCGAAAAGCATCCGAATCGTGGTCGTCCACACACAAATACCTGTTTCCTTCTACACGTCAGCAACAAAGTGAACTCCACCGGATTACTTCCAACTTCCATACATGGATTTCTGTGGCAGACACAGTTATTGTTTCTCATCCATCGATAGAGAAAACAAGCAGGCTGGTGTATCTTTCTCTTCTCTCTCTCTCTCTCTCTCTCTCCTTCTTCTGACTTCTTCAACAACGTCATTACGTCCTTTATCTTCTATTGACGTAAGCACGCCCCCCCGCCCCCCCCCCCCCCCCACACACACACTATCTTCAAGGGACTTTCACCGAGTCCGTAACACCTCCCACCTAAAAATAATTTTTCCCAAGAAAATTTTAACCGCGCATACAGTTAGTAATGTTAATAATTATCCTACTACACAATTACAGAATATCAGATTAGTACAGATACATGTTTCCCATTTAACATCGGGAAAGGCAATCAGCAATCACATTATCTTTACCTTTAATGTGAGTTATCATGAGATCAAACTCTTGCAAAATTAAACTCCAGTTTAACAGCCTTCTGTTCTTGCTTTTGACTCGGCTCAGAAACACCAATGGGTTATGATATGTATACACAGTCAATAGTTTCTGAGCGGTGCAAACATACATACTGAAATGTTGCATGGCTAAAACAAGCGACAGTAATTCTTTCTCTATGGTGGAATAATTCTTTTGATGCTCATTAAATTTCTTTGAAAAGTAAGCTACAGGATGGTCAATATCATCAATGTCACCCTTCCGCAACAACACAGCTCCTCCAGCTTCATCACTGGCATCTACTGCTAATGAAAATGACTTTTCAAAGTCAGGTGTTTTGAGCACAGGATGGTAGCATAACATGGCTTTCAGCTTCTCAAATGCTTCTTGACAAGAATTTGTCCAAACAAACTTTACTCCCTGCTTCAGAATATTAGTTAGGGCAAGAGCAATATCAGCAAAATTTTACAAAATTTTCGATAATATCCAACCATTCCCAAAAATCTTCTAACAGTCCTCGTACCTGTGAGAATAGGGAATTCAAATACTGCTTAAACCTTTGCCTGAACAGGAGCTTGCTTGCCTTGACCTACAACATAACCAAGATACGTCACAGTGGCATGGCCAAATTCACTTTTAGCCAAGTTAACTGTAAGGTTAGCCTTGGAAAGTCTTTCAAACAACCTTTCTAACTCAGAGATGTGATCCTCCCATGTGTCATTCCCGGTCACTAAGTCGTCAATGTAGGCATCTGTATGGTTTAACCCATGAATCACTGAATTAATCATTCTTTGAAATGTTGCCGGAGCATTTTTCATTCCAAATGACAAAACATTATACTCATACAATCCAGAAGGGGTTACAAAGGCAGAAATCTCCTTTCCTCTATCTGTTAATGGAACACACCAGTACCCTTTTAATAGGTCAATCTTTGTAAGAAATTTTGCCTTTCCCACGCTATCTATGCAATCATCCACCCTAGGAATAGGGTAAGCATCTGACTTTGTTACAGCATTCACTTTCCTGTAATCTGTGCAAAATCTAACAGTTCCATTAGGTTTAGGTACAATAACACA
Source organism: Pristis pectinata (assembly GCF_009764475.1). Lineage (NCBI taxonomy): Eukaryota > Metazoa > Chordata > Chondrichthyes > Rhinopristiformes > Pristidae > Pristis > Pristis pectinata. Next base: position 8,960,799 of record NC_067442.1, read on the forward strand.
GGGCGAACTCCAGTTTGAAGTAGAATGTTTGATAATGTCATTTTCCAACATGTATTTTATCTCCTGATCAACAAGTTTACTTTTTCCCACATTCATTCGATATGGGTGTTGTTTGATTGGTTTTGCATCCCCAACATCAACATCATGGGTAATTATCGATGTTCTGTTTGTAACATCTGGGAACAGATTTTTAAATTTTAGAATTAATTCTCTCATCTGTTGTTTTTGCAAAACTTGTAAATGATCCAACTTTGTTTCAAGGTTCTCCAGGATATTTTGTTTTTTTTAGTTTCGATGGAATAATATTTGGCCTTCCTCAACATCAACTTCAGGCATTCTAGAAACAACCTTCATATCATCTACCAAGGCCACAACTGAATCCCTTTCATAATAAGGCTTCAGCATGTTTACATGACAGAGTTGTGTTTTCTTGCGTCTATCTGGTGTTTTGATTATATATGTTAAATCAGTCACTTGAGATTCAATAACATAGGGTCCAGAAAAACGATATTGCAAGGGATTATTTTGGCTAGGGAAAAATACTATCACATCTTGCCCCACTGCAAATGTCCTAGGCCGAGCACGTCTATCAAAACATGTCTTCATTCTTATCTGGCTTGTTTTCAAATTCTCTCTCGCTAGCTGGCAGACTCTCTCCAACCGAGTTTTAAATTTTTGGACATAGTCCAACAGAATCAAATGCAGTTCCTCATTAACCCATTGCTCTCTTAACAATTCCAAAGGTCCTCTCACCCTATGTCCAAATACAAGCTCAAACGGACTAAATCCTAATGACTCCTGGATTGAATCTCTAATGCAAACAAAAGTAAATGAACGCCTTCGTCCCAATCCTTTGTTTTCAAAGCAATAAGTCTTTAGCATATTTTGGAGAGTAGAATGAAATCTTTCCAGAGCTCCTTGATTCTGGGTGATATGCAGATGTTACAATCTGCTTTGCTCCCAGCTCATAGATTAGTTGTTGAAAAAAATTAGACATAAAATTACTGCCTTGATCAGATTGGATTTCTTTTGGCAAACCAAACAAGGTAAACAATTTTAAAAGAGCCTTTGACACCGTCTTGGCCTTAATATTTCTAAGGGGTATTGCCTCTGGAAATCTAGAAGTTGCACACATGATGGTTAACAAATACTGATTTCCAGTCTTAGACTTTGGTAATGGGCCAACACAGTCCACAATCACCTTCGAAAAGGGTTCACCAAAAGCAGGAATTGGCTTCAACGGAGCCACATGGTTTTTTTTTGATTTGGTTTACCTACCATCTGACATATGTGACAGGTTCGACAAAACATCACCACATCTTTTCTCAAACCAGGCGAATAGAATTGTTTCAAGATCTTCCTTACAGTTTTATTCACACCAAAATGGCCACCTAAAGGCATACAATGGGCCAGATTTATAATCTGATTCATATAAACTTTTGGAACAGCAACCTGATGAATAACTTTCCATTCCTCATTAACAGGGACATGAGGAGCTCTCCACTTCCTCATTAACACTCCATTTTTTACATAATATCCCATTGGCATTTTTTCAATCTCTTCACATGAGAGTGCTTTTTCTTTCAATTCTGTCAACTCAGGGTCCTTTGTCTGTTCCACCATAAACTCCTTCCTCGACAAAGACAAATCTTTAAATTCAGGCTCACTACAAGGAGTTTGATCCTCCAGTGAAGACAGAAAAGTCTCAGATAAGGCATCATAATTTTCTTCCTGTTTAGGACTGTCACAGGGACCTACATCAGGCTGCACAGGACTGTCGGCCTTGGCTAATTCTTTAGCTCTAGCTCGAGTCACCGCACATGATGGGTAAACATCTGGATCATTCTCAGACTCATCAATCCTTGGTTTGGTCGTTAACCGTACCACAGGAACAAATTCTCCATCCACAAGGTCATTTCCCAATAACAAAGGAACTCCTTCCACTGGTAAACTGGTTCTTATCCCTATCTCGACTGGTCCTTCTACGAACTTTGACTTTAAAATCACCTTGTGTAAAGGGACAGATGTGGTGTCACTTGTAACGCCTCGCAATAGATTTACCTCACCAGTGTCAGTTTCTTCGCCAAAATTTAAAACACTGTCCAGCAAGAGAGATTGACAAGCCCCAGTATCTCTAAGAATTTTCACTGGCACCTGGGGTGATTCATCATTCAGTGAAACAAAACCCTATGATACGTAAGAACGGAATTCCTTTTTCACCTCCTCCAAATTTTCAGCTTTTACCTCTTGCACGGACTGATCTTTAACAGCATCTCCTAAACCTTTTTGATTTTTAATTGCCTGAAAGCAAGCATTGGGCACGGTTTCCTTCCTTTTCTTCAAAAGGGCACAATTAGCTATCACATGGCCAGGTTTCGTACAGTAATAACAAGTACACTCAACAGGTTTCTCCAGCACTGGCTTCTTTTCATCCTTCCCGTTTTGATTACCTCCTAATTTAATCTCCGGTTTACCTGTATTGTCCTTGTAACTCTTTTGAAAGGTTTTAGGTTGTCCCCATTTGGATTTATGGGTTAAAACATAATCATCTGCCAATAGCAGTTTCTTGTAAAGTTTCCACTGCCTTTTCATTTAAATATGTTGTTAATTGAATTGGAACACATCTTTTAAAGTCTTCCTTTAATATCAATTCTTTCAATTTATCAAAATCCCCATCTACATTTTTAGCCATGTACCATCGTTCAAAACATATTCTCTTTCCATTGGCAAATTCCATATTAGTCTGATCTGCAGATTTCCTCAAGTCTCTAAATTTTTGTCTATAAGCTTCAGGTACCAATTCATAGGCCTTTAACACAGCTTGTTTTACCTTGGTATAATCAGCTGCATCCTCAACATCCTCAACCTAACACAGTTATGGTTTCTCATCCATCGATAGAGAACACAAGCAGGCTGGTGTCTCTCTCCCTTCTCTTTCTCTCTCTCCCTGCTTCTGACTTCTTCAAAAACGTCATTACGACCTTTATCTTCTATTGACGTAAGCACGCCACACACTCTCTCTCTCTCTCTCTCTCTCTCTCTCTCTCTCTCTCTCTCTCTCTCTCTCTATCTCTATCTTAAAGGGACTTTCACCGAGTCCGTATCAGCCTGTGTGTGTGTGTGTGTGTGTACACAGACACACAGACACACACACACACACGCACGCACACACACACACACACACACACACGCACGCACACACACACACACACACACAACAAATGCAGTACAATCACTACTCGCCTTTCATTATATTTATATTGCTGTCAGGTCAACGTATTCATGATGAAATTGAACCAACAGATAAACATGCAACAGCAAAGCCACTCATGTTTGCACTTTAAATATATACCCATGAGTTGTATGAGGCTTTTGCACGGGGCTTATCCCCCTAGTGTCCGCTGGCGGCAGTCCGATGTCTCACTGAGCTCATTGGGAGCTCTATCTGTCATTTCTTGGGCCCGGAGCTCAGATGTCTAACTTCCCATGCACCTCAATGTGTATGTTAAATGAAGTAATGTCCTTGAAATTAACGCAGATGGTGTGTTGGCACTGTGGACCTGCCGAGTCTAATATTGTGTTTTTCGTTAATTTAGAATCTTAGTCATTCAGATAGAGACTAAAATTGTTTGATTAAAGGGAATTCAACTGAAATATTTACCCTCTCTCAAAATAGACGAATATTTTCACCATTTATGTTTTCTCTTTTTACTTGAGGCTATGCGCTTTCAATTCAAATATATAATTTATTACGTGATGTGTTTGCAATGTCACCAGATTAGTTTCACAAATAGACAATGGCTCGTCAAGACAGAAGGAATTCTGAAATTCATTCCATAATATTCAAAGGATTGGGAAATGAATGGGATCTCAGATTTGGACAAAAATGAACCCGCGGGCGTGGATGAAACAATCATAATTTACAGTAAGCCCCAAGGAAGAGATAAATTATCACTCGATTCATCCGTTGCTCGTTACATTGCAGTTGCCCTCAAAGAAAGCCCTGACGACCAAAAACGCGCAAGAGACCGAGAGGAAGATAAACAGGATGTCCAATAGCACGGCCGTAGGGTTACAGAGAGGGCGACAATTGAATAATTTAAAACAGACCCATGCCGGAAAGTAAGGTAACGTTTGGCGTTGAAGGCCCGTTGATCAGAGCTGAGAGGGGAAGTGACGAAACATTCTCGTCAGTTGCAGAAAGGACGCTGGAGGAATGGGTAGCAGAAAGCTAATATCTCCGATAAGGTGACAATGAACACTTTGAGGTGGCGCCCACAGTAAGATCAAGCTTTGTTGTATCATGTTGTTGAACATTAACAACAGGCCAGATGTTGGTGCAACAGACTGTACTATTGTAATGAGAGAAAAGAAAGTGAACCAAGTCACAGATGGACGAGAGATGTAAATGATCAATTCTAGTGAGGACAGAAGGAACGGGAAGACAATTTAATTTTTGAAAATTCGACACGTTCACTGGGCTCAATATGCCCAGGCGGAAGATGGGGCTCTGTGTTGAAAGAACGTGTTTTGGACCACAGGTCGATTGGTCAGAATGGGTGTAGGAACGGGAAATAAAGTAGCAGCTACGAGAAGTTAACGTTATCCCCTGCGGACTGAAAGCAGATGCTCTGCAATTCAGACAAAAATGTGCACCGTTGTGCAGACGTGTTCCCTGCTCTGTAGTTACACAACCATAGAACAACGGGGTTCCTACAGAATCCACACAGACGGAGACCTTTAGTCCTTCCACCTCACACCCAGTTTCTAAAGAGCTACACAGGGGAATCCACCCTTCCAACAATTGGTCTGTCGCTGACAGAGAATGGAAAAGTCAGGATTTGAAAACAATCGAACACCAGGCTGAATGCAGAGAGTGCGATTAGAGTGGAGTGATTGACAGGTGACAGAAGAGGAAGTCCACACTTCCTTCAGAAACACATTAACGCACGGTAAAGATCAACAAATAATGATGCAAACCACAGGCACAGTCGTGTAGCGGTTAGCGTAACGATGTTGCAGCGCCAGCCACCCTGGTTCAATTCCCACCGCTTTCTACAAGGAGATTGCACGTTCTACCGTGTCTGTGTGAGTTTTCTCCGGGTGCTCCGGTTTCCTCCGACATTCCAAACACGTACGGTTTTGGAGTTGTTGGAATGTTATGTTGGCACCGGAAGCGTGGCGACACTTACTGCCCCCAGAATACTCTGCGCAATAGATGTATTTCATTGTGTGTTTCAATGTGCATGTGACTAATAAAGATATCTATTTTCTTATCTTACCTGATAAATCTGGGAATATTTCTGCGAACAGCGGGACATTTCGAGGCCGAATGCAGGGGAATGGGTGAGAGTGGATTATATAGGATGTTGCCTGAGCTGGAATGTTTCACTTTTGAAAAGAGTCTGTATAAGACGGGGCTGCTTAAGTGTGGACGAAGGGGCTGAAGGGAAAACTAGCCAATATGTACAATTATGAGTGACGCAGTTCAAACATAGAGTCGGATTTTTTCACAAAGAGGCGGTCGCCAGGAGAAGACATAGGGTTCCGAGGAGAAAACTAACTTCACCCAGAGCGTGATTGGAATTTGTACCGCACTACCTGTGAGGGTGCTTGAGGTATTGACTCTCACCACATTTAACAATGATCCACACGAGCACAGAAATCGCCACGGAGCAACTGCTAGTAAATGGGATCAATGCAGATGAGTGACCAGCGCGGACACGGTGGGCTGAATGGCCTATTTCCGTGCTGCATGTTACTTTGAACGTCAAAACCTCAGATGTTGGAATTCTAATATACAAACACACAGTCACACACAAAAGCAGAAAATGAAGGCAAAACAGACACTGGAAAACATTCTCACATTCTCTGTTCTGAGTTTCTTTCTGATTTGCCACAGAGAATTTTAATACTTTTGTCTGTGAAACCAGTAATTACATCGCTGTTCCCTAATCGGCTGAATGAATTTTCTGTATTAAAAGTAATGAATTTCACAGAAATAGTTGAAAAAAGAACTCTCCAGAACGTCAAAAAAAGATCCTTCCGAATATTTGCTTAAAGTATAATGAAGGGATAATTGGATTTGCATTTTATTTGCAGAGTTGCCCATTCAATGTAAACAGATATTTCACTCCATTCTTCAGCTCCTCCCTGAATTTCCTCTGTGTCAGTCCATAGACACACGTGTTGCTGCAGGTACTAAGCATCTGCAACATATACCCAAACTGTTGAAGGATATATGTCGGTGTGCTGAAATATTTGTCTGCGTAGGAATAATTTTCCATTTGCCAGTTCATTGAATGTACGACATAGGGGATCCACAATAATATAAAATTGGCCGATAGAGCGAACATCAAAATCATTGACTTTCTCCGGTTCTCCACCTCTGGATCCTTTTGATTCTCGCCGCTGTTCCGAAGTTGCTGGCGGACTCTGTTTGTGGCTACAATCCGTCTAACAGTTAATCCATTAAACAGCAAAATGAAACAGATGGGTAATAATGGTGTTGTGATACTGTCAAATAACTCGTACGCTCTCCACGCGTGTGACGTAAGATATTCAGCTGCGGAGACACAGCGCCATGGATCCACTGTAAAGTAAAACGGAATACACTTGGCACAGCCTGCTGCACCCACCGTTACTATCACGATCGTCGCTGTTTTCTCGGTGCAATATCGTATCTGCAGATTTTGACAACAAATAGCAACATAACGATCGAAAGTGAAAGCGACCGTGAACCACACAGAACATTCCGTGGTCGCGAGCCGCAGTATGAGTGCGACAGTACAAACTGGAGTTCTGAGCAAGAAATCAGCAAACAAATAGATATAATTAATCTGCTCCAATATAACAGCAAGGAGAACGACCATCAGATCTGCTGCCGCCATGGCCACCAGGTATCGGGTGATGCATTTGGAGAGACCACATTTTCCGCGGGACAGGATCACAATCGCCGTTAAATTAACTGAAATAAACGATAACATATAGTGCAACTTCTCAAATGGCCCAGATTGGTCAGTATTTGCGTGGTAAAATTAATAGTCCGGATCGGGCCACTGCTTGCGATTTCCGCCCCGGCACCAGCCTGCCTGCACTGTCTGAGATGGGATGCAGATGGACGATCAAACTGACACTCCACTAGCGATGTACAACTGATATGCCTGTTCTGCGCCCTGAAGTCAACTGACAGGAAGAAGAGCTGGAGGCTGCGCTGTGTTTTAAATAAGAGCAGCGCTCCATTGGGCGGTTCTGTCAAATCGTGAACAGAGAACCGGATTCACGGCAAATAAATGAGGACATCGCACGAGGTTCTTATTGTTTTAACGGGGTTGACGACTTCTCGAATTGGCACATGCAGTGGAGTCACTTATTCTAATTGTACTTCAGATCATTATACTGTTTTAAATTGTTACTTCCATTGAGCGCCTTCTGAAGTGAATTGTTAAAATATTGATGGTATTGCGCCTGATCAGGAGAGGTATGTGGAGACGACGGGGGAAAGCCTTCTGCCCTGACGGGACGTCAGAAGTCTCTCAGGCTATCCGGAGACAGATAGCCACATAACCCCGGTTAATCTGAGCCGTCATTCTCTGATGGAGCTGTCAGCGAGGGGTTGCGGACATGGGGAGATCAATCCTGCGAATGGACACTGCGCGGGACGTGAAACGCAGGCGTTGCCGGGACAGGCTTGATCAGAGAACCAATTATGGGTATTAACAATTTCAGAGAACATTTGGAAGGAAATGGTGTAAACAAACAAACCATGAAATTCCACATAATCAGTAATCATTTAGTTAAATTGTACATCGAAAAAGAAAGCACCCAATGAACAGCGTGTTTCAAGTAACAGGCCACACACTATAGGGCAAAGAAAAGGACAAGGAGTCCGTGGTGGGGAAACAGCTGCAGACACTTTCAAGAAGACATAGCTATTGTTGGTCGCCGAAACACAGATAAATACTGACAGACAGAACGTTTTCTTCCAAACGTAAAGCAAATGATTTTCGATTGGTCAAAGAGGACCGAAGGGTAATAAACTTACATTAATATTCGTTAATTCACTGACTGACGGGTGCATCAGGTGTGTTCTGGCAGATAACATAATTCGGGGCATTACATTGCACCTTTACACTTGAACGATATGAAGTTGCGTAGAGACCGGTACAATTATAATTCGCTCAGTTCGGGATGACACCAGAGGAGGAATCCCATTTACATTGAGAGACAGGAAAAGCTGTGCTAATCTGGGGCTTAATCTGGAGCTGCCAGGAACCGCCTCCCTGCTTCGTCCCCGTTCCATCACTCGACATGCACGGTTTTATGGGCACAATTGTGCTGGGTCTGCCCGAAGCCGGAGTGTACATAACAGTTGCTGTTTCTTAACTGGCAAATCACACACGCCTCTGCGCCAGTAAACCCTGATTGTCCTTCACAAAAGGTAATATTGGTATGGAATCTTACCGACTTTGCACTTTATAAGAACACTTAAATATTGCTGGTATTCGACGGCGTTAATAGTAAAAATAAATTTGAATTATATGTCCAGAATAGTAATTCATTAATATCTGAAAATGTATTGAAAACTTCACAAATTGCCATACAGAATTACATCACTAAAGTAACATAATTTACATTTTAGAACGAAATAAAAGCGTCGTTTTTTTTGCAATTCCCACTTACTGAAATGAAACGATGCATTGAGCACCTGCTCAGCAAGACACGGCTAATCTACGATGCAGCAAGCGTAAATCATGGAAGGAACCGCACAAATAGGAGTCAGATCAAGTACCTTACCAGGAATCCCGATCGCTGCAAGTACAGGATAGCAAATTCTGACGATGTTGTAAATTGCTGAATATTTCATTTTCCACCTGAAGCAACGATCTGTTGCACGTAAAGTTCCAACTGCCCACATCCGCTGAATTAAGGAGCTCTTATACACCAGGTGGAACATCCGTTCAGCCAATTACTGCCCTTCTAAATTATATTATCCACACGCCATTTAACAAACACTTCAGTTGAACTATTTTTACTCATTGTAACATTGCGTAATATCTTTAACTCTTCCGGGAATATTACACGAATTAAACTCGAACGTTGTTCAGAAAAATACTATGGAGGAAGCTACACCCTCTGTTCTGTGTCACGTGGTTTGAACCACTTGATCAAATTTGCTTTGTCATTGGTTTGTTTTTGTTATATAACAAACGCCATCTCCTTCAATTTCCGATCAATAAGAACATTGGTGGTATCACATTAAATCGTAGGATTAAGTGAGTTTAATGTCGCTGGTGAAACGACGGATAAACCATCCTGGCGGGGATAGTTTTGGCGTCGTCTTGTCTTTCAGGTGGATTCAGTTCTGGAACTAACAGCCACGGGTGGATAGGATAGAAAATAACAGGTTTCCTGCATCGGTGAATAACACATAACATGAACAAATACAAACCAATCTGAGAACCACCAGTCATGCTCCGCACAGACATCCATTTGTCAGGCATCTGGCTGCAATGTTTGTACAGACTGAGAACAGTACCTCACAGTATAGATATCGTCAATTTGGCCAACTCACCGCATCCATGAGCGTTGATGTTGTTCTTACTTCAACAATGCTTGATTTACCCGCATTACCTATCTAAATATACAGTATCATAGATTCGGATCCAGTCGTTAATTCTGGTATATCATTTCCTTTTGGAGGAAACCATACCAGAAAAAGCAACAATCTTCCCTCGTGTCCTCATGCCATTCACCTTCTCCCCAGAAAGCACCAGGGATGTACCAGGATTTTGTTTTCCTCGTGTTTGTTTGCTCAAAAATTTTCATGACTTCATACTGTAACCCAGCCAAATTTTCAAAATAATGTCAATCACAGTCACGCAGTACGCAAGCATCAATTGATGGCGACTTTGGCTCGCAACGAGCACATCGTTGACACTCTCAATGACACTACTTCCGTTATTCTCTTTGCGTCTGTCCCTCAGAGCCGACTCCTTGTCTTCAAGTTTCTTATGCGCCTCACCTTGGCCCACCTGTCCAAAATATTTCCCTCTCATTTTACAAGTCCTTGCTGAACCAAAATGTATTTTGTATTTATATTGTATTGAAATTTATATTAACCCTGCTTTATCGGCTTCATTTGCATTTCTCTCACCTCGTCAGGCACAGTTTCCAATGGGTAATCAGCACTGATCAGTCCTGGATATACGAGAGATTTCAGCATTGATGACACACTTTGGCCAGTCATCGCTTACAGATTAGAACAGGCCAAGTAATACTGGGGAATATAAAATGGAGGAGTCAGACCAAATACATTAAACACTGTGTACATCCGGTCGCCATCGTGTAAGGGACGTTCTCCGTATCTCTGTTTGAACGGTACATTCCCCTGTACGTTCTCCTGTTTATTCTGAAAGCTGTGTGTGAACTTCTCCGGCAGTCAGCTTTTAATCCGTGGCCTGTTGCCTATTTGATCAACGCCGACCCCATCCCTCGTTGTTGGCAACATAAATGCACCTAAATGCATTCCGACGAACAATGTTTCACTCCGGCAACAACTGTGACTCAGTCTGTACCTCAACCATCTCTTCAAATCTGACCGATTCCCATTCAAACTCGCCTTCCAGTTCGCCAAATGTATTCACATTTTTCGCAGGTTCGTTTTTCTAGAATTCAATATTTATTTTTCCATTTCCAAAATCTAGTCTCACAGCAGAGTTGAACTGACGTATTTTAATGCTTCTTACTTTACTATCTAATTCTACTTTTCTCTATTTTCCCTATATCTCTGAATAATGTCTTTAACCTGTCGAGAACGTTACCCGAGGTTCCCAACGGGTGAATGAATCCAACATTCACAGAAACGTTCAGTATCTTCCAACATACCCCATTTTAAAGGAAGATACATAAAGACACTCCAATGAGCTGCAGCGACACTCAGTGACAGAATATCATGAAATTGATAACTTGGAATAGAGTCTATCTGAATTTATAGTGTCATAGTATTATAGAGAACGAAAAGAGGCCCTTCGCCCCAAAACGTCCATGCTGACCAAAATATCTAACTCGCCAGTCCCATTTACTTGTGTTCGGTTCATATCACTCCAGGCTGTTTCTGTCCTTGTACCTGCCCAAATGTCGTTTGAACATTGAGATTGTATCGACATTTCCAGTTTCCTCTGCCAATTCGTTCCATGAACCCATCACCCTCTCTCTGAAAATGTTTTTGGTCGGATCCCTTTTAAAGTTCATCTCCTCTGATCTTCTGCATGTGCCATCCAGTGTTAGAGTCTGTATCTGTGACCATAGGGCTCATCTACTTCCCTCATGATTTTATCTGCTTCTCCAAGGTAACTTCGAAACTTTCGCCGCAGCAGGGAAAAATAATTCCCAGCCTCTCCAGCCTCTCCTTGAATCTCAAATCCACCAGTCCCGGTAATATCCTCGTGCATCTTTTAGAGTCATAGAGTAATACAGTACGGAATGACACACTTTGGCCCGATGCGTACTGCCCCCTTTCCAGCTTAATGATATCCTTCTGTTACCTTGGAGAAGAGAACTGCATACAATAATCCAAACATGGTCTCACCAATGACGTAGATAGCTGCAACATGATGTTGCAAGTTCTGTACTCAACGTCCTAACTGATGAAGGCAAGCGCCCTAAACACCTTCTTCACCTTATTGTCTCCCTGTGTCGTCACATTAAAAGAACTATGTTCCTGTGCCCCGTGTTAACTTTGTTCTTCAATTCTCTCCAGGGCACGATCATTTACTGTATAAATTATGCCCGTGTTAAACTGACCAAAATGCAACAACTCCCATTTGCCCCATTTAAATTACGTCTGTCATTCCTTTCCCAATTCCACAGTTCATTTATCTCCTGTTGTAACTAAGAAACCACTCTTCACTGTCCACTACACCACTAGCTCTGGTGCTATCTGCAAACTTTCCTACCAGATTCACAACGTTGTCATTCAATTCGTTAATATAGATGACAAGCAACAAGCAGTGATTCCCTAAGGAGAAACAGGGAAGTCACTGCAGATGTGTCGAAAACACCAGGACACAAATAGAGTGTCGTGTGCAGTTCTGATTTCAACACTGTCGTGTGGATGTAACGGCATTAGACAAGGGCTGGAGAGGACATACGGGGATGTTGCCTGAGATTAAATAGTGGGGTTATCAGAGGAGACTTTCCAGGACGGGGAATTGCTCACTGGAGCAAAGGACATGGAGGTGAGAATCGGATGAGGTGGACTCAATGTGAGAGGCGAATCCGCGTGAATAAATGGATGGTATCCCCTGATCCCCATCATTAGACACTTCCAGACAAGGTCGAGGAAATGTTAACAACAGACTAACAGTTCTACTTTAGATCACACGGTTTCTGCAAGCACACTAGTTGAGTTCCGCGGTCGGTTGGACCCTCAGGGGATCGCGTGTGTCGTGGACGGGGAAAATGCGATTTCTTTCTCTGCAGTGTTGTGTGTTTCACGGTTGTTAGTTAGCAATATTGTTGTAGTTATGTAGATGCATAGTTTGATTTCCTTCTCTTTCATGTACTTGTTGCAGTACTTTGACACCCGCCGTCTTTTTGCAGTGCGTTTAGCTAATAAACGTTTATATTTTAAAAAAAAATCACCTCTACGGTGCCGCACAATTAGACTGCGACAGATCAGGTTTACTTCATGTTACCTGCAGGACAAAGCTGCCCCGATACAAACGGTTACCTCCAGTTCGGGTTCAACATCTGTTGCTCAGATGATGATTTCCCTGCCCTCCACCATTAGACACAACGGAGCCGGCCCAATGCTGTTACCCCGAAGACGAAGGTTCCATTTCACTTAACCATCAGATACTTCTGGGCGAGTCCCAAATCCTTTTCCCCAGATAGAAGCGTTGTCGGTGCTGTTCGGTCAGACACCGCCAGACAGCCGCAGCACTCGATACGCAGAGGGTAAATCCTCCTTGCATGGCGCCATCAGACAGCTCCACGCAGGCTCAGCACCTATTGTCGGTAAAGTAAAGCTGCCCCATCACTGGACCATCAGGAACCTCGGGAATAATCATGCCAGACCGACGTCTGCAGAGTTCATCTACCAACGCGGTGTACAACCGGACACATCCAGGCCACACCCGACACCTCCTAACCACAGCGTAAAACTGTCACCATACTGAGACATTGGCTTGACCCGGATAGTGCATGTAACATACAGAAGGAACATCTCCTGCACTAAACGGTCAGCGGCTTCTAATCAAGTCTCGACTGCAGAGTGAAGTTTCCTCTGAAGTGGAACAACAAACAACTGCAGACCTGGCCAAACACCAGACAGAATTTATTAAAAATCGGTATTTGCATTTTAATATTAGGAGGTTAATGAATATCGTATATACCCCTTCATCTACAATTCCAGAATGTGTTACCTCGCTTAATGCCGAGAAGGCGTTTGATAGAATGGAATGGGAATATTTATTTAACAAGCTTGAGAAATTTAACTTTAGCCCAAATTTTATATCCGCGATTAAATTGATATATCTTACACATTTGGCTTCAATACTTACTAATAATCAGAGATACCCCTTTTTCAGGCTTTTTAGAGCACGAGACAGGGCTGCCCTTTAAGTCCTTTATTATTTGATATTGCCTCGGTACCCTTGGCAATTGCCTTTCGGGACTCTTCTAACATATTTGGTATTACTCGTGGAAATGGGATGCATAAGATATCACTATATGCAGATGAGCTGTTACTTTATACCTCTAACCCTGAGAAATCCATTCCTGCAGCATTGTCACTGCTTTCTCAGTTTAGTGTTTTTTTTTTCTGGTTATAGATTAAATCTTAATAGGAGTGTTTTCTCATTAAATACGCAAGTCCCAATCTATAGGAAATTACCATTCAGATTAGTGACTGACTATTTTAATTATTTGGGTGTTAAAATTACCAAGAAGCATAAGGACTTAAGTTAACTTTTTACCCTAAATCGAGCATGTTAAACAATTGCTTACTAAATGCTCCCCATTGTTTCTATCATTGATTGGCCGAATCAATACGGTTAAGATGAATATTTTACCAAAATTTTTGTATTTATTCCAGGCGGTTCCAACCACCATCTCGAAACCCTTTGTTGATACTATTGATTCTAAAATTATTTCATATATATGTCAGAATAAGAACCCAAGGTTAAGTAAGAAATATTTACAGAAATTAAAAAAGGATGACGGTATGGTTTTGACTAACTTTAGATATTACTACTAGGCAATTAATATTAGATACTTAACTTTCTAGACACAAGATTCAGATGTAATTCAATGTCCCCGATGGGTGTATCTTGAACATGAGTCTATGCAAGGGTTTTCATTAGCTTCTATTTTAGGAGCCTCACTCCCTTTTGTTCTTACTAAATTGAGTAAACAAATGATTAACCCAATAACTAAACATACAATACGAATATGGTTTCAATTTCATTTTTTTTGCATTGAATAAATTCATTTTATCAAGTTCTATCCAATCCATTTTTTTCAACCATCCAGAATTGATTTAGCTTTTTTCTTTATGGAAAACGAAGGGAATAACATGCTTTCGTGATCTACTTATTGATAATTGTCTTTTGTCTTTTGAACAGTTGTCTAATAAATACAACTTGCCTAGATCACATTTTTTTTCGATATTTACAGATTAGAAATATTTTAAAGTTATTTTACCTACTTTTCCGATACCACATAAAATTTAAATGTTAGAAAAAATATTTAGGTTTTAATCCTTATCAGAAGGGCTTGATAGCAATAATTTATGATCTGATTATGAAAATACGTCTGGAGACAAGATAAAATTAAAAAAAATCAATGGGAACGAGAACCTCATATACTTTTACCTATAGAGACATGGAAGAAAATTCTCCAATTAGGTAATACATCTTCAATGTGTGCTAGACATTCTTTAATACAGTTTGAGGTGGTTCACAGGTCTCATATGTCGAAGGACAGGTTGGCCCTTTTTTATCACCATATAAATCCTATATGTGACAGATGTAATTCGGAGTTGGCTTCCCTGACACATATGTTTTGGTCCTGCCCTCTTTGGCAAAAATATTGGAAAGACATTTTAATATTATCTCAATTGTATTAAATATTGATTGACAACTTCATCCTATTACCGCAATTTTTGGGTTACCAATGATGGATTCTGGTCATCAATCCGCTTCAGCTTGTCCTATGATTGCATTTGTTACATTAATGCCCAAGGGATCCATTCTATTTAAATCGAAGGATCCTATACCTCCTACCACATTTGGATGTTTTTCTCAAACTATAACATGTTTAAACCTAGAAAAAAATAGGATTGGCACTGTTGATCCTTCGCTTAAATTTGAGGAAATTTGGAGCCCATTTATTCAGTATTTCCACATGATGTAAGCAGACATTTTCGAATCTCTTTTAATAACCTTCTATCTGAATATAGAGGATCGGAGCTAACGACATAATAATGTTTTTTTTCACCGAAGAAATAACAGTCCAGCTTTCTTTTGAAGTTTTTGGTTTGCTTTTGTTTATTACTTTTTTTAATGTTGGGGTTCTCTTTTCATAGAATTAAATTTATTTTCAAATTATTTTTATGATGTTCACTTCGTAAGAGATTGGGAGGTTCCGATTATATATTTCACTCCCTGTGTTTGTATATGTCAACTTTTACTATTGTAATCCCGATCTCCCTGTACCATGTGTATAATCACGGTTGTTTCGTGTATGAATTTGAAATTTAATAACAAGATTGAAAAAAACAGGAAATCTGGAGTTAGGCCCTCTGGCTGATCTGTATAAATAAATTTAGATTACGTGATTAAACGCTGCAAGCGGGTTTCCGATGAGTGGACCCAGAAGTGTTGCGGGTATCCAGATTGTGGAGTTTTTTTTAATTGAATATTTGAAATAAACAATCCACGTCGGCAGGAATTTAACCCGGTTGACGTAATCTATTTGTTCACATTTCTACAATGTCTACCGTTTACTGTGTAGAAAGCACATTAACCCCGTGGAGATCTCCAAGGGTACAAAAGCTCTCGGCTTGAAATTTCATTCAGAGTCATTGTCGGCAGTTGAGGGGACATAATAATTAACAACATAAAATGCTGTCAACATATCGCAGTGTGGAGAAAATATTGTACGTCATCATTGCTGTCATTGGAGTTCCTGGTAAGTGCGTGGAATATTTCTACTTGTAGAAGTACGTGTTTGAATTTATTCTGAATATAACTCTTTTTCAAAAAATTGGCTACCCCAGGATAAGTGTGTTTGCCTCACTGCACGAGGGAAACAAACTCAACATATCTGATTTTGCTGACGGCATGGACCTATGTGTCGCTGTGAGAAAGGAGAGAAATAAGAAACAGGATTTA
Organism: Pristis pectinata; assembly: GCF_009764475.1. Lineage (NCBI taxonomy): Eukaryota > Metazoa > Chordata > Chondrichthyes > Rhinopristiformes > Pristidae > Pristis > Pristis pectinata. Next base: position 8,977,196 of record NC_067442.1, read on the forward strand.
TGTACAAGAGCAAAACATGTTTTAACACAGTTTATCAGTGATTGGATGAAGCGGCATCTGAAGCGGACTGCATAGAATTCCTCCAGCAAGGAATGATACGCATATCATTGATAGGCTGTGCAGCAATGGTTAACCAGACGGTTTCCTCGGAGTCAGGACTGCCGTATAAGGAGAGACACTGAGGTCGATACGACCTGAACAGCAGTTTTGGAGAATGAGAGGAAACACGGACAAAATTATGACAGAGATTAACATGTTGTATGTACGCAACATGCTTCCCCGGGCCGGGTGGTTCAGGAAGCAATGTTTCGATTTCCAACGTAAGACGTTGAGAGATGAGAAGAAGAGTTTATACATAGAAACATAGAAAGCCTACAGCACAATTAAGGCCCTTCGGCCCACAAAGCTGTGCCGAAAATGTCCCAACCTCAGAAATTACCAGGCTTACACGTAGCCCTCTATTTTCCTAAGCTCCATGTATCTATCCAAAAGACTCTTAAGATACCCTATCGTCTCCGCCTCCACCACCGTTTCCGGCAGCCCATTCCACGCAGTCACCAGTCTCTGAGTAAAAAACTTACCCTTGACATCCCCTCTATGCACCTTAAACCTGTGTCCTCTTGTGGCAAACATTTCAGCCCTGGGGAAAAGCCTCTGACTATCCACACGATCAATGCCTCTCATCATCTTATACACCTCTATCAGGTCCCACCTCATTCTACGTCGCTCCAAGGTGAAAAGGCTGCGTTCACTCAACCTGTTCTCATAAGGTATGCACCCCAATCCAGGCAACATCCTTGTAAATCTTATCTACACGCTCTCTATGGCTTCCACATCCTTCCTGTAGTGAGACGACCAGAATTGAGCACAGTATTCCAAGTGGGGTCTGACCAGGGTCCTATACAGCTGCAGCATTACCTCTCGGCTCTTCAATTCAATTCCACGGTTGATGAAGGACAATACACCGTATGTCTTCTTAACCACAGAGTCAACCTGTGCAGCTGCTCTCAGAGTTTTATGGACCCCAACATCCCTCTGATCCTTCACACGGCCAAGAGTCTTACCGTTAATACTATATTCTGCCATCATATTTGTCCTACCAAAATGAACCATTTCACACTTATCTGAGCTGACCTCCAGCTGCCACTTCTCAGCCCAGTTTTGTATCCTATCTATGTCCCACTGTAACCAATCAAGAGCGCAGTGAAACTCAGAAAATATCTATTATAGAAGGTCGCAGAGGGCAATTCCCTGAATATGTGTCAGAGGATTTTTCGAGGTTTCCAGGTACAGAGGTCATTAAAGATCTAGGGAGATGTGGGGGGGGGGGGTGGTATAGCATGGAGTTAGTGGATCAACCATGATCTTTCCAAATGTCCGGAAGGTTTTAAAGACTTACACTTTCTCCTATTTCTCCCAATGTATCCACGAGTTTGATTTACCGTGATTTGAAGAAATTTTCAAAACGCCCGACTGGTGGATTTCAAGCAGATACCATATCAGTGATATTATTTTGTGGGTTTCAAAGTTTTGTTGCTGCACCTTGTAGTATTCAGTCAACCGAAACAAAACAATGTGGGAGGTGTAATAAATGCCTCTTCTGTCTTCAAAGGCGACACAGTAAACTGTTGTACCAGAGACCTATCGAGGCAGTACTACGATGACCGTGCAGTGGTCCAAAGGTGAATTCAGAAACAGGATGCAACAATTGATGAAGCAGCTGTATTCTGGGAATGTCTATTACTGTAGAAATATACGGCATGGGCCACAGATTGGAGTGGATCTTTTGGAATTGTCTTGCGTTACTATGAGTAGCTGTCACAGTAGAATTGTGTTCAGTGTGGTGCCAGCCCAGAAACACAACTAGTCTGCTGTCGGATTCTAAGCTTTAGTTGCACTTCATCTCTTCTCCCCTTACTTTTCTTCGTTCCCCCACTTTCCAAAGTTCCGAAAACAACAGCGGCCCCACTGACATTTATGAAGCCGCTTGCATCATAGACGGTCATGCTGATTGCCAGGGTCGGCAGAGTTCCTGCAAGCGACAGGTTGTTCATACTATCCCATCTGCTGCTGCGCTGTTTTATCCCTCTCTTTTACACTGAACAGGGGAGCTTAGGCACTTCGAACAGTGTTTCCGATATTTTAAAGTCGTAAACACTGACCCCACTCCACGTTCCCTGACGTTTCCGCCATGAAACTATTTCTGGACCCAGCCCCGAAGTATATGTGTTTACAATGTGTTTTCTGCTCTCCTTCTCCAGCGAATTTAGTGGCGATTGTGATCCTGTCCCGGGGAAAGTGCGACCTCTTGTCCTGCACCACTCGCTACCTGGTGGCCATGGCAGCGGCGGATCTACTGGTCATTGTCACTGAGATTATTTTGTATCGCGTTGGAGGGCATTATATTCCCTTGAGTTTCTTGGACATCACCCCTGTATGCAGGATTATTTATGTACTGTCCTATGTGGCCATAAACTGTTCCGTCCGGTTCACCGTCATTTTTACCGTTGATCGATTTGTCGCCATTTGCTGTCAGAAGCTGAAAAACAAATATTGCACCGGAGAAAATGCGACTGCGATTCTGGCGACCACTGGAATTCTTCTCTTCGTGAAAAATATACCATTTTACTTCATAAAGGAACCTGGAGAGATCGTCGACAATGTACCGTGGTTCTGTGTAACGATGAGCAGTGTTTACACAGAACCCGGGTGGGTGGGGTTTGACTGGTTCGATATGGTATTAACTCCATTACTCCCTTTCACCGTAACTCTATTGCTCAACGCTCTGACAGTCAGACACATTTTGGTTGCCAGTCGTGTCCGTAAAGGGCTCAGGGGTCAGAGCAAGGGGGAGAACCGCAGTGACCCAGAGATGGAGAACAGGAGAAAGTCAGTGGTTTTATACTCCTCACCCTCTCCGGAAGCTTCATCCTCCTGTGGCTGACACTTCTTGTAGAATTCGTCTATTATCAGATCACAGGAACTGCAGCAGATCGGAATGATTTTGAAGAGATATTTCACGATGTAGGATATTTGCTGAGTAATCTCAGCTGCTGCACGAACACATTTATTTATGCGGCCACTCAATCCAAGTTCAGGCAGCAGGTGAAGAGAGTGGTGAAATATCCAGTCACCTTATTACGCTAGTTCCTGAATAAAACCTCCGCATGAGCCGATGAGCCACTTCAATGACAGTTATCGCGGTTGCACCAGAGCACATACGTGGAAAGATATAAAACAGGAGGAATAAGCCATTCTGCTGTTCAAGCTTCCTTCGCCTGCAAATATGAACAGAGTTCACCCTTCCAATTGAGTACCCTGGTCTGGCTATTTCAAGGGTGGAGACACAGTACCAAAATGCACGGAATGACTCATATTCCATCTGCAATCCCGAAGCTACCGATACAGGTGCAACATGTACGGCTCACAGTCACTCAACTACAGTCCATGGAGTGAACCACACCGTTCACACTCAACATGGCATCTCTGACGATGTTCAAACAACACTTCCTGAATTCCGGCTCTGGATCACCCTCCAAACCCCGATAATCGTTCATTTGCCTTCCTTTTCTACCCAATTTCCTTTGCTTTGAACGATGGGAGCTCATGGGCTTTGAATCAAATCTATTTCTTTTAAAACTGCATTTTTATCTGCTTGGTTTACTTGAATAGCAAAGCGAGCATGGCAATTCTAAGCTGCAGTTCTCTGACAGTTGGCCGCTGGATATTCCAGTCCCAATTCCTCTTTCGACTTGATGATTTCCTTCGGTGGACGTCGGTCAGTTTACTGCAAGCAGATCTTCACATATTTTGCTGCAGGCAGAAGCTGGCTGTCCTTTCCTGCAAAAGCGCTCTTTGTGCCCATGTTTCTTGTTTCACAGTTGTTAGCGCTTCGACTCCCAGCCACGTTCGGTCTCCTTCAAATTCTGTCATCGTTCACTGTGACGTTGTTGCCTGACCTTCGACTTTTCAATCTCATCAACGGAAAATTCTCGTGTGAGATGTCGGTTACATTCGCACATCAATACCAGAACATCTGACGTCATCCTCTCCATGATTATTTCCATTTCTACTGCCGTTACCACAAGATTCAATATCGCGGGCTCAGAAATTATCCGAGACTCAACTGGACTGTCTTGTCTCAAATTACTTGTCTGGAAGAACGATTCAGGGAATTCGAGACCATGATTCAATTATGACAAGCAGCTGCAATTGCAGAACTCTGGGTTGTGACGTAATAATCTCCACTGGCTTTGATGTGAAACATTGCGGGTTTCGAGGAGTTCGTACGACCAGGACAAAACGATTGACATCCTTCCACCACCACATGTATTCCCTCCCTCCACCGCCAGACGTTATAATGGTTACAGTTTTTGCATCTATGAAATGCTCTGCAGTTGATAAGATGCAGAAGTACGACCCAAACTGAAGGACTCTACCGCAAGCAGTATAAAGACGAAACTTGTACGAGAACCTCATCTACTGCAGGATACCCTTCAAATCACACACTATTCTGTCTTCGAAGAAAAAAAAACAACAATGAATTCATCGTTATGGGTCCAATTCCAGGAAGACCCTTCGAAATACCACCATGAAAGAAAGTACATGAAGAGTCGAGACGCAACTATCGCCACTTTCCTGAGGGTAATTCGAGATGTTGCTAATTGAACTCAATAAAATGCAGGGCACGAGAGACCATACGAAGAAATTACTTTATTACCTCAAACAGAGAACATAAAACAGTCGAACACGATACAAGCTCTTCGGTCCACAATGTTGAGCCGACTTTTAAACCTCGCCAAAGACTATCTAACCCCTTCCTACCACATATCCCTCTATAAATTCCTCCATAAGCATCTAGTATTCTCTTGAATTTGACCAATGACCCTGCCACCACCACCGCCCTAGGCATCGCATTCCATGCCCCAACCACACTCTGGGTAATAAAAAAATCCTTTCTATGATATCTCCATTGAACTTCCCACCCATTACTTTAAAGCCATTCCCTCTTGTACTGAGCATTGGTGCCCTGGGTAAGAGGCACTGGCTGTCCACTCTCTCTTTTCCTCAATATCTTGTGAACCTCTATCATGTTTCCTCTCACCCTTCTTCTCTCCAAAGAGTTCCCTAGCTCCCTTAGTCTCTCCACATAATGCATACTCTCCAAACCAGGCAACATCCTGGTGAATCTCCTCTGCACCCTTTCCAACGCGTCCACATCCTTCCTATAATGAGGCGAACAGAACTGGACACATTACTCCAAGTGTGGTCCAACCAGAGTTTTATAGAGCTGCATTATTAACTCGCGGCTTTTAAACTCGCACGAGAAACTTAACGCTCATAAGCTTTATTAACTACCCTATACACCTGTGAGGTAACTTTCAGGGATCTATAGATATGGATTATCAGTCCCTCTGCTCCTCCACGCTACCCATAATCCTGCCATTAACTTTGTACTCTGCCTTGGAGTTTGCCTTCCAAAGCGTACCACCTCATACTTCTCCGGATTGAACTCCATCTGCCAATTCTCAGCCCAGCTCTGCATCCTATCGATGTCCCTTTGCAATCCTCGGCAAAGCTCTACACAATCCACACCACCACATACCTTTGTGTCTCCTGCAAACTTGCTAACGCACTCTTCTACCCCTCATCCAAGTCATTAAAAAAAATCATGTCGATTCGTTCAAACAACTCAAGATTCACTACGCAGCACAAAAAAAACCTCGTTTAACATTTTGTTACATGTTTAGTTAATATCGCAACCTCCAACGCTCATTAAAACCATCCAGTTATTATCCACTCCAGAAGAACTTGTTCGTTATGATGAGATCCTTTCCGAGTCAGGTCTGCAGTTGTTGGTCTCCTGAATTATTGCTATTGATTATCCAATGTAGACATTTCTCTTTATTTTTTCTTTAATTCTCAGTCATTAATTTGACTTTATACCCAATTGTATGGCTATAAATCGACTCTCTTTCCATGTATGTACTTGTTGCTTTGCACTTTCAAGTTTCTGCCGGTTCCCATAATTATTTTCGCTACCTGGTCCGCAATTCTCGGAGAATAGACTTGTAAAATTCTGTCCCTGGTACATAGTATCTCAAATTTGTCTATGTCTTTCTTTAGCCGGGATAATGGAGGGATATGTTCACAGCGCTCTAAAGTTGAGTTAGGAGTAAAATTACGACAGCTATATTCCCACACTAACATACACCAACTGTCCAAATGTCAGCGTTACCACTTGGCATTGCCCCGTCAACTTCAGGTCGACCAAGTCTCTTTTGTTTTCAACTTTTCCACTTAATGTTTTCTTCTCTTCTCGACTCTCTACACAAAGTTGTCTTGGCAATAGCACGGGGAGGGAGATGGTGAGGGTTGCTTTTGTGAATGAATGTCTATGATTAGCAGTGTTCACTGGGGAACGCGTGTTGTTTGTAACATACATGTCTGCTGTTGGGGATGTAGGAAACATGATCTGTCATTTCGCAGCCGACATGATGATTGGTGGAGTAGTTCACAGTGCAAAGGGTAGACTTTGGTGATATTGATATGTTGGGTAAAAGCTCTAAGAAATTACAAATTAAGTGAAATCCAGATAAACGTGAGGCGATACATTTTGGGAGCGCCAATGAGACTGGGATATACAACGTGAACGGGTAATGTCCGAGGGAGCATGATTGGAACAGAAGGAACTTGGATTTCAAGTGTAAATATCCTTGAAGGTTGCAGCGCAGTTAACCAAATTGGTTACGATGGATTGTATGCTGGCGTTCGCTAGGTGGTACATTCAATACAAGAGTAGAGAGGTCATGATCCAACTTTTTGAGACATTTGTCAGACCTCAGTAAAAGTACTTTGTGCGGTTCTGCTCAGCACGCTATAGGAAGGCTGTGAAGGCACTGGAGAGGGTGCAGTGGAGGAGGTTCACCAAGATGTTGTTTTAATGCAACTCTTTATATACGAGGAGACACTGGAGAAGCTATGTCTGTTTCTCTGGAGCAGAGGAGAATCGTTCGATGAATCACTGTCAACAATTAAATTCATACGTTCTTCACAAAGAAAATTGTAAATTAAATCAGCACAAGTTTAAGCAAGAAACAGCAATGCTGCAAGAACACAGACTGACATGCAGTCCCTGCAGAAAGAGAACCCAGTTAATGATTAGGGTCAGGGACCCTTCCTCAGAACTGGAATTAGAGGGATAGAAGTTTGGTAAATCACAGCGCCGAATAATCCATAGCTCAGAGCACTTCATGACGTGCAGCATGCATTGACGTGTTTCTACTGTTCTGTCGTCTCGGCAACACATGATGTGGATTGACCGTAGATGAACTAATCCCTCTGTTAGAAATTATAGATCGAGGAAAGGCAATGAATTGTGAACAGGAAGCCTGATATTCGAAGCGGAGAAAATTCTGCACGAGATAAAAATGCGATTACAGAAGGGTTGCCAAAAGGACATTTCAGATCAATGTTATCTACTGAATATTCGGAGGACGTAACGAACATGATTGATGAGGTGTAACCAGTGTTTAGAGTGTATTTCTATCCCCTGAGGATTGACGCTTACGCCACACGTAGGAGAGCAGCGTGCAGGATTAACGCATGCGGGATTGGGACGTCATTGACATGGGTCGGGAACTAGACGTCAGAGAGGAAACGAAGTGCAGAAATGAAAGTTTTTTTTCCGATTCTCAAGCGGTGGTTGTAGGGGTAGCAGGTAGATTCTGATCTCAAAGCTTCATAGTGGATGCCAAAGGTTTAGGAAAGGGAATTGAACGAAATATGTCGATGTTTGCAAGATGCGCAAGATGTGCTATGATGAGTATCGGGGGAACCCCCGAAACGTCTTACTAGGCTGGGGAAGCTGGTTAATGCACGGCGGATGCAGTGTGATGTGAATAAATGAGTGGATCGACGAGGTTTGTAGCAAAACAGGAAGACAGATTATCATTTGAACGGGGTAGATTGGGAAATGGGAAACTGGAACATGACATTGTTGTCCTCGTGAACGAGAGCTGGAAATGTGTATGAAGGTGCTTCAAGTGGTTAAGTAGTTAATTGATATCTTGGTCTTTATGGCGTGTGGATTCGAATACCGTGATGCCCTGCTGAAATTGTACAGACGCTCGCTGAACCATTATTGTTCACGGTCATTTTCTGTTACTGGAGGAAAAGGAGATAAGTTGTTCAATCATGCCCTGACGTTTCCGGCTTCATCCTTGCAAACATCTCCAATTTCCACAAGGTTCCTTTCACTAACATGTGGAAAAGATCTGCACACTGTTAGCCTAGGCAGCGATTTAGAGGCAGGATTAAGCAAGCTCTGGCATGCTGTGCTACTGAATAACATCAGGGTAGATCTTCCCTGCTTGTAATTAGGCGAGACACTGAACAGCTGGAAAAACTAAAACTTCAAGAAAAGCAATTGTCCATATGTTTCATGGCGGGCACCCACCTGCTGAAGCAAGGACGCGACCACAAACATATTCCAGTCATCTTCGAAATTTGTAGGTTTTCATGAGGTCTGTTCTCTGTATTCCAACCTCCAAAGACTACCATCCACTCTCCTAGCTTATGCTATCCATGACAGGAACCAACAAGATGAATTTTTGCTGTGTTTCCTCCATAACATCCTTCTTGACATCAGGAGACCAACTTGTCCAATGAAAGCTTGAAAATAATGTATTATTAAAGTACTCTATATTGCGGCAGGACATCACTGTTCATGTATTTGCACCTCAGAGGACAAAGTCCATCATATCTATTGACTTCTTACACAGCGGTTGCTCTTGCATACAAACTACCAACATCCATTGCGCAAGGACAACCATGACTCGTTCAAGCTGTCTATTTCCCAACCTGTCTCTGTCTAGGTCATCATCTGCCTTCCTGCATCGCTACAAAGGCGTATAACTGCACCTACATAAGCAGAGTACTCCAGCCGCCATGCATTACCATGATCATTCAACCTAACCAAAAACATTCTGCTAGTCGCTTGCAGGCTCTCCTCTTCATAATTCCTTTCTTTCTCAATACTTTGTTACTGAAATCTTGGGCCTTCAATCCGAGGCCTCGATTCCCATAGTATTTGGAACGTTGGAAAATGACCAAATCGCATCTATTATTTCTGGACCACCATTCGTAACTTCTCCGATGTATCATTTAATTGACTCTGGGGAGTTATCCAATATAACCTCTAAATCTGATTTCATTTCTTTCCTCCATTTCGCTGGAGATTGCGTTCCCTGGTATTCTGAGACGTTATTTGTGACCTCATTTGTGAAGTCAGATATTTAATATGCATTTAATTCGTCTGTAATTTTGTTCCCCATTATGTATCTCTGAATTGCTGAGGGTAGATGATGTGTAGAATTCGGGAAGTTGATGAAAGCATTGAAATAATAAAAATGGACGGCAAGGAATGTTTGGAATGAAGGACCCAATTCCTTGCTGAATGAAACTACGAATCAATTTTTCAAAATCCATAAATACTTTGCTGAAGTCTGTACTGCTGCCAGTCCCCAGCGTGGCTCCATTGCAGGCGATCTTATATTTCCCCTCCTCTGATCGAACTACTTCACTAATTTCGCACGTAAACCACGAATGAGCCATATTTCGTGTTTTATTATTACACCCCATAACAGATTTTCTTTTCTCCAACCCATTGACCGTGAATGCGTGTCGTTGACGGAGATCGCTATAGTATATGCGCGATTACGTACTGGTAGAAGAGTGCAACGGTGATACTATAGAAACAATAGTGAGCATCGCCGACACGTTATCAAGTGAAGGCCAACAACTCGGTACATGTATAAGAGCCTACATGAAAAACACGATGATGCTGGAGGAACTCAGCAGGCCAGGCAGCATCCGTTGAGAAAAGCAGGCGGTCAACGTTTCGGGTCGGGACCCTTCTTCACGTCCTGTTCGGTTCCTCCAGCATCATCGTGTTTTTCATCAAGATTCCAGCATCCGCAGTCCTTTGTTTCTCTGGGATCACGGCCTACACTTAGGGTAGACAGCCGACATGTACTTATCATAGGACAGTGAGCTATAAGAGACTGCAGATATTGTAAAGTGAGGAAAAAATAAAAATAAACTGCTGACGTAACTCAGCGGGTCAGGTAATATCTGTGGAGGCAAAGTCGTAGTCGATGTTTCATATCGAGAACCTGAATCAGAAACCGATTTGGGGTGATCTCGCGCGAATCGTCCATTATATTTTTACCTACACAGATGCTGCCTGACCCGCTCAGTTCCTCGAATAGTTTGCTTTTTTTGTGCTACAGGAGATTGCCATCCCAAGAATTACGAGGTAATGCTTTTCGGGAGCTCCAATAAGGTCATTCGCTGTAGCCTAAAGTGATCTGTGAAGTGATTCATACAACTGATATTTTAAAAAAAGCAGATTACGATCGCATATCGTTTGGAATGCAGGGTCGAAACGACAGCTATACTGATAACGACGTGAAGGTACTTGCATGACCATTTTTTCCAGAAGGAAACACGTTTCCCACCAGAATTACGCCTTCGCGAAGATGATGTTTCCCTCGTTTACGTCCGGGAACACGTGTCCTGAATAAGAACTGTTCGGACAGCTGTATTTATGAATTGGAATAGGTGTATTATCGCTGTTTTATTTACTCATTCTTCCTCTTTTCGACTGGGCCTCTGGAAGAAAAAGAAGTTGATGGAATTGTATATTGAAGATTCTGTGGAAATCACAGCAAAATACGGGATTGTGGAAGCTGAGGAACAAAATCGAAGAACTGACTGCAAGGGTTGTTAACAGAGAAGAAAAAAAAACATCTGTATGGATTTATTATCAGTGTATTGAACACAGAAGCGTTGGAGGATAAGAAGTTAATCGAATAATTAGGAATATGGATGGGACAGCTCGAATTTTTCCCAGGACAGGTGGGCCGGAAACTCTAGGGCACTGGTTTAAGGTCAGAGGGGAGAAATTGAAAAGAGATCAGAGGAATAGGTTAAAAAAAAGGGTCCATGTCTGGAACAAGCCGCTAGTTGTTTTCAGGCAAATACAACTGCAACGTTGCAAGGGCGTTTTGGTAGGTCCTTTGATCGGAAATATATGGAAACAAACAGGCCCAATGCCGGAAAATCAGATCAGCACAGATAGCTCTTTAGGTCGGCATGGACATGGCCGAAAAGTCCCGTTTCTGTGCTGAAACCTCCTATAATTCACTGATTCTTTTAACTATAGATGCCGGAATCCGAAGAACAGAAAAGGATAGTCATTTCTATAACCTCAGGTAGCACCTGGCGAAGTGTCTTACACGTGAAAGGTTACTTTGAGAAGTTAAGGTTTCAGCTAGAATTTAGTCTGTCAGAACACGACTTAAATGTCCTCCGGGCCTCAGTGCAGACCTGAACTATGCGCTGATGAAAGACAGTGAGCTGGAGATTCCCGGCAAGGGCGGAATTTATTACCGATGTCTATTTTCGGTAACTAAAATTGTTTGTCCATTTGAATTCATTCCATAATTCTTGGTTCCTGATCCAACTTCCAATGGAAATATTTAACATCTTGCCGGTTTGTTCCACTGCGCTTCTTCCGTTGAACTAAACATATAAAATCACATCTCACAACCTCTCTTATGAAGACTAAGAAAACAGAATAACTTCCGACAGTACAGACAATCCTCTAACTCGACAGCAGCAATGTCTGTCGCATGCAGAAATTACTGAATTTCGCTTGTACACAGTCCATCTATTCCTTCACACGCAAGATCCAGAAAGAAAAGGAAGGGAAATCCTGCACAGCGGAAGAACAACACTGAATAATAAGATGCACTGCTAATCATGGTTTAGTTATGGGGCATTTTTCTGCTTTTGTGTTAATAAACACGACCGTACATTTTCAGTCGAGAGCAAAAGGGTTTTACAACTGGTCAGCAGTTCAGGTTCACCACAATCCCAAATTCTGCCAGTTCACACCGTCAACGGGCGGTGAAGAAACCGTGGCGCAGTAAAGTCCTTGATATTTGATGAAGTGACACGGCATCAATTCTGCGGAAGGATTGCCGATCAGAAACATTCTCATTTTTTTCTCCCACAGATTTTACCAGATCCGATAATTTTTTTCAGGATTTTCCAGTTTTAATTGTCTGTATTCAACTTCAGTTCAGGTTATGATACTAATCGGGTGCTTTAAAGGGACAACATAAATTACTGAAACTGTTGAAATATTGTAATTAGTTTTTGCTGTTGTTTCAGAGCGGGGAATCTTCTGTCATTTATCCTGTCTGTATTTTAACTGACAAGACCTAGCATCTTTGTCCCGTTAATCCGTTGTTGTGTTCCAACGGAGTAAATCAATCCCAGCGTCTCTGCCAGATCCACCGTAAGAAAAGTCATTGTTTATTTTGCAAATTTCTTGACAGTCTCGACAGTCAAGATGCCGGAAAAACGTTTTCTCTGACCAAGGAGTGGAGGAAGAAGAGAATGGGTTTCAGAATATAGACTACTTTACTAAAGACTAAGATGATGGGTTGTTTTGGAATTCTCTACCATGAGAAATTGTAACACTAATTCTCTATTTTTTTAAAAAGAATCGAACACTATTGCAACAAACGTCAAGCAGTAAGTTCTCTTCCTAACCATTACTATTCCCGTTATATATCTTCCACCCCGAAAGTCCCTTTTTTCCAAGTCGCTGTCTTTATATTCATAAATAACCGTCAGTCCATTTTAACACGGATTCCCTGACGCCATGGACACTTATGCACTGGATTTTTATGTGCCTTCTTGCGAAATATATTATGAAAATCCAAATACATTGCATCCACATGTTCACCACTATCGACTGTGTTTATTACATCCTCCAAAATCGCTGTTTTTTTTCAAACACGATTCACATACAATGGAACAACAATGATTTTCACACAGAGGGTGGTGTAGAAGGAGGGGTAGAAGGGGTAGAAGGAGTTGTCAGAAGAAGTTTGACAGGCAGTTACATTTACTCCGTTTAAAAGCGAATTGAACGGATGCTTGAAAAGGAATGGAATGGAGGGATAGGGTTTCAATGTAGGCAAATGGGATTACGGTGGGCATGAATGAAATGGGTGGAGGGCATCCATCTCGATGATCTTTATTCGAAAACATACTAAATTAGATTAATTGCATCATGCTGCTTCAAACAACTCGTTTCTTCCTTGTTTACAGACTCCAATGTCTTGCTGATGGCAGATTTTCTGCTACCAGGGCGACAGATACTAAAGTCTTGTCTTTCTTGCTCTTGAAGAAGGGGTTATTGTCCAGTTGTTACATTCCCGGAAGTCAGAGTTGTGAAAAGCGCGAACTAATCGTCCCACTATCTCTGCAGCCACTTCCTTTATATCCCTCGGATGGATACCATGCGGATATGGCGACTTCACGAATATTTAGTGCCATTAGCTTGCGCAGCTTCACGCTCATGACAGCTATTGTTGACAGTTCGGAAGTACAAACAGAAAATGGTAGCTGAACTCATGCAGTCAGGAAGCGTCTGTGGAAAGAGAAATCAGTTAACAACGTTCCTCAGAACTCAGGAAAGAGTATTAGTTTCCAGTTTCCAAAAGAGATTTGTGGGGGGAGGGTGAGGAGCTAAGCCAAAATACTGTAATCACATTGGTTAAAACAGATTAGCTGATTAGGAACATGAGGACTGACCATCAAAGAAGCATTTTATTGAAACGCGGTGAGAAATAGACATAAACATGATAATGGGAAACAATAAGATAATGGTTTACTTGGAGTTGTAAAACGGTGTTGATTCCAGAATGTTGCAAATTTCCCAGCCGGAAGATAAGATGTTATTTATGTTGGGCCTTACGATGGCGAGACAATGGGCCACAGACAGAAAGGTCAGTGTATGACTGGGATTAGTAAAGTGGTTGGCAACAGGAGGTGTGTCTTCTCTCACGTAATGAAGGCCACATATTGAACGTCGAATGTGTTCCACTCGATTAGACGGATTGCAAAGGAATTGAAGATTCACTTCACTATGTCATATTGCAATAAACAACAACATCCAATGCAATTGTAACCTCTACTCTTGACAGTGACCCCATGCCCACGAGTTATCAATACACCTATAAAGAAGAACTATTAAGTTGTATCTAACCCGCGAATGCCGCTCATAATTGACGCTAACGGGGGCCACGTGATCCCCGTCAGCTTCCTCAGCTTCAAAGAAAACAACCGTAGCTCCTCTACTGAAAACTGAAATGTTTCGGTCAAACTCCTGCTGAATCTCCAGTACAAACACATCCTTATATTTTTATTGGGACGAGAAGTTCTCAAGTTAATCCAGTCGAAACATTATTCTTAATGTTGTGCCATAACCTTACTCCTCTTGCTCTGTGTATCGACGAGTTAAGGTCAGTATCGGGTATGCATTTTCACCAACATATCTGTCTTCTTTGCTACCGTCAAGGATCATTCATATATTACTAAATTATACTTGTCTTCCTCAGTACGCTCGAGAACCATGCAAATCATTGTAAATATCCTAGCCTTCTTCTTCTACCAAAGGTCAACTGCGTGTACGTCATCGTTAAAGTCTAACTGCCCTTATCATGTGCATGTTACAAACTGATCAATTTCATTCTGTTGCTAACAAAAGCTTATCACACTCTCAACAAAACCATGTGTCATCTGCAATCCCTTAAAAAATGCCATGAATGCTTTATCAGTTTAAGCACGTGTTCCATTTGAAGGGTCTTGAATATGGGTTGCATTAACATTATTCAGATGGAAGCGCTTTGTTTTATTGACTTAGTCTATTACGTTAGGGACAGAATGCATCCCGTCACCTTTGAGGATTTGTATTTGTTTTGTATCTGCATAAACCTGCGTTTGAGAGCTTTACGAAGATACGCAGACATACAAAACATCCATTTCTTCTTTGAGTTTAAATAACCTCTGACGGAAGCTATTGTCCCGAGAGAAATCGAGCAGCCTTCTGTCTGCAGTTTAACGTTGGAATGATGTCCGAAACAACGGGCTAGAGTGATGGACATTGTCGAAAAGAAACCAGGATGAAATCAAGATGTAATTGTGCGAGCGTTTCACAGAACAAACTTCTGTGATTTCTAGAATCACAACTGGTTCATTTATGATATTTTGCCGTTCCTCTGCAAATCTAGACGGAACGCATCACATTTGGGACATAGCGACAACGACGTAATGTTGATTCACCGGTTGTTGAGAAAAAGCATCTGCTTTGAATAATATTTTATCCTCGCTGTTGGAGAGCGGAAAAAAAAAACAGCAGGGTATAAAGTTAAGGCCGTGGTAATGTATTGGCTCAGCATTTCCTTCAGAGAGGTCAAGTGCAGCTGCAAAACAGGTTGATTTTCATGCAACATGCTTGCAACATTTTAGAGCATCAGGAAATATATATCACATGATCCTTGCTGTTATTGTACTTGGCACAAACCTTGTCAATCTAACTTCTGCAATTCTGTGACGTTTTTGTATTCGTTCGGTACTCGGAGGTTTTGTATTGCAGATGCATCAGTGAACGCTGTGCAGACATTGGGAGTAAGTTTAGTGTTCAATTAGAAGTTCGCTACGTGATTTATTCGGCTGCCTCGTCTAAAAACAAACCAACTGTTGAAGCAGGCGCAAGGAGGAAGACATGAGGAAGGTGTTAGTTTTGCAGCTTCATGGTTCTCTCCTCTTGATTTCTTATTTCACTGTTAAATAAAATTCCGACACTCCGTCACGCGCGGGAATTTGGTGGTGCCGGACGGGCGGGATTTTCAGGCTGTTGAATATTATTCTTTATTAATGCTACAGCACACTCTAAGTTCATTTTAAGGATCCTATCCAGTATTTTGAGAATCTGACAGTGATCCCAGATAATTTAACGGGATTCTGGAAAGAAAGCCGGGGTGAAGTTCGAGGTAGACAGTGAAGCATTACCGCTGAGCCAAATGCAGAACAGTCAGAGTTCCGATTGATCAGATTCGCTTGTTTCCACACAGAATCACGCCTGAACTGAGGACCTAGTAACACGAAAACGATGCAATTCTGCAGGTCAGACGCGGTAAAGGACTGCTTTCTGAAACAGCAGCAAAATTATTCACAATAATTCAACAGTTGCAGTTATTTATGTTGTCCATACAAAACACTATACTTGCATTTAAACACAGACAATTTAAATAGAAAATGTAGAAAACAATCAACAGGTAAGAAAGCATTTACGGGAAGAGAAAGCTGGTGAATGAAAAGGAATGAATGACTTAATATGAGCAAGATCCAGAACCACCGAATTGTGGGAGTTTTACTCAACACTAATATCTTCGAAGCTCCTTCTGTTATACGTTGATAATGCATCTGCACAAGCTCCAACCCCTCTCTATGCCCAGTACTGTTCGCTTTAATTTAGCATGCACGCCGTGGAGGCGGGTGGAACTATCGTTTGAGACTTTCTAAATTTCTAGCCATTATCTGAGACAAAACTAAAGTTTGCTTATATGTCTGAGTCCCACGGAGAGAATACCGGTAATTTCAGTTATTTTCACTTTGTTTTCCAGTGAAGTTAGTGGCATTGTGATCTTATCCCGAGGAAAGTGCGGCCTCTCCACCTGCGGATCTCGCTGCCTAGTAGGCATGGCAACAATGGATTCAGTGCGTATCATCTCTGAAGTCATACTGTGGCGGAACATTTATTATTATTTCCTTGGAACATCTCTGGACATAAACTCAGTGTGCACCATTATAGGTATCCTGACCAATAGACTGTTCTCTCTGGTTCACTGTCACTTTCAACATTGATTGATTTGTCGCCATTTGTTGCCAGAAGCTGAAAACAAAATATTTCTGCGGCGGTCCTGACAAGATCAGGCGTTCTGCTCTTTTTTAAAACCGGGTCATTCCGCGAACGTGATCAAAAATGTACTCTGGGACTGCTTTCTGAATCCGAGCGACCTTACGGAATCCGGGTGGGTGGGATTTGATTGATTGGACAAGAGTTCCAACGCCATTGCTGCCGTTCGTTTCAGTATTGTTGTTCAACGCTTTGACGGGCAGACACATTAAAGTGACCAGTCGTGCCCATAAGGTGCTGAGGTGTCGGATCAAGGGAAGAAACTACACTGACAGAGATGGACAGCAGGAGAAGATCTGTGATTTTACTCTTAACCATATCCGGCAGCTTCATCCTCCCCTGGCTCGTGATTATTGTCGAGTTCTTTTATTACAACGTCCACAGCCCATAAACATTTTGCTGACTTTAAATTGTTGCACAAGCTCGTTTATTCATGGGGGTTATTCAGTCTGTTACAAGCCAGGTTGCTACTTGGTGAATGTCCCTTTAAGGTACCTGGAGAGTGGAGTAGTGGTGTGTGTGTGTGTGTGTGTGTGTGTGTGTGTGTGTGTGTGTGTGTGTGTGTGTGTGTGTGTGTGTGTGTGTGTGTGTGTGTGTGTGTGTGTGTGTGGTGTTTGCGCGCGCGCTATCTACAAGCTACAAGACGGCAAGACTATAATTGGAGTGCGCTGGCTGTTTTGCACAGAGATCGAAGAGAGAGAGAGAGAGAGACTGACTGCTGGTCTCTGTATCAATGGATGAAGAACAATAGATGTGTCTGTCGCTACAATCCGTGTATGGATTTTTGGAGCAATCAAAGTGGAGTCCACTTTGTCGTTAACATGTACTGGGAATAAGTATTTCTGTGGGCGGACAGGTATAGAATGCCCTCGGTGTGGCAGAAACGTCAGCACAAAACAGTGGGGATCTTCGGAGACTGAGGTGTCGTATGGGTTCCATCGTGGAACATGTGGATTTCGTAAATTCTCTCTACCTTCTCTTTACATTTTCTCTTCAGTCAACGGCGGTTTTGCAAAAGCCTTTACTGATGTTCTACCTTATGACTTGCTGAACTGAACTTTGAGAACTATTCCAAGACTTGGGGTTTGGGAATTAGCAGCACACACACTTCGAGTTTATTAATTTGGGTGTCAATGTTTAATATGCAACGTTTTCATTTTTCCTTGTTATGACGAGTAGTTATTAATGAAATGGTTTCTAACAATTATACATGCCTCATTCTGTTTCTATTGTTGCTGTAACGTAACAAGTCTAAGTTCAGAGACCAGTCCATGAACGCAGATGAAAATATCCGCTCACCGAAATTATTCTGCTAATAAATATAAAAAAAAAACATAAGTGGCGCGCAGAGACGGATCATGGTGGTGCAACAAGTACACCAGTATTTTCTGGTTACCTGAAAACACAGCACTGAGCGATAAACAGGAACAGATCCATTGAGGTACAGTATGCAGACCCATCTGACATCCGAGTCTAAGCCCACCATCAACTGCGCATTTAAAGATAATCCTATCCTAAACCATTTTAATCTCCACTTTTCTATCCACTCTCCATTCGCCTCCAGACCCGATTCACCCGCGCAATCACATTCCAGGGATAATTTGAAGCGGGCACCCGTATTCGCTTGGAATGTGTGAGAAAAATGGAGAACCTGGAGGAAACACAAGCGGTCCCACAGAGGCTTTCACCAGAGGGTTCTGGTCGCCTCATTAGAGGAAGGACGTGGAAGCTTTAGAGAGGGTACAGAGGAGATTCACCAGGATACTCTCTGGAGTGGAGAGCATGTCTTATGAGGATAGGTTGAGTGAGCTAGGGCTTTTCTGTTTGGAGAGAAGGAAGATTAGTGGTGACTTGATAGAGGTGCACAAGATGATAAGAGGCGTTGATCGACTGGACAGTCAGACACTTTTCGCAGGGCGAAAATGGCGAACACGAGGGGGCATAATTTTAAGGTGATTGGAGGAAGAGATAAGAGTGATGTCAGAGGTAAGTTTTTCACACAGAGAGTAGTGGGTGCGTGGAACGCCGTGCTGGTAGAGGTTGAAAGGCAGATACTTTAGGGACATTTAAGGAACTTCTAGATAGCCACATGAAGAATAGAAAAATAGAAGGGTATGTGGGAGGGAAGGGTTGGTTAGATATTAGAGCAGGATAAAATGTCGGCAAAACAGATTTGACACAAACATCACCGGAGGTTCGTGGAGCTGCGCTGCGCCACTCTGAGTGGTGTAGCATTAGTGATGATTGGCCCATGAATCCTATGTCCAAGCACATACTTTGTTACAAAGCGGTACTAATTCTGTTGATAGAGCCACACATTATTATTGGATCAGCACCTCTATTTTTCCGCCGCTGATTACAATACCGAATCAGTTAGAAAGTTTGAAACGTGTATTCAATTCTGATATGGAATTAGAATGTGCAGCCAGCATTCGTGTCTACCGTGAATGATACTTTTCTTTTGCAGTGAAAATGTGTCCAGTGAGTTTCTCAGCCAAGCTGGATTCAGCTTTATAATGTCTCCCCAAGACTCTGCCGAAGACCACCATTCCAATGATGCTCCCTCCGATTGCACAGCGAGACAGTGTCCCTAACATCCATGTCCACTTCCAAGTATTGAATTACAGTGTCTGACGAATATCCCTGTGTGCAATATACATCCCTGCTTGTATGGAATGTCAAAAACAGAGACTTTGGAAGTGCTCAGAAGTCAGGAAATATCCCCTGACAGCTAAACTGCATTAACTAATCGGATAGGTTTGATTTGCTACAAATTGGGGAAAATAACATCAGAGATGGTAAATTGACAGAGGTATTTTGATCCTGATCAGTGCCTCCTGATGGATTTTGTGTGTCTGATTGTAGGAGGACCTACACCATGAAATGTATACCCATTAGTGGCTGTTGGTCAACAGAGCGCCCTTGGTGTACAATCAGAGATACCCTGAAGATGGCAGCACACGTAGATTGACAGGTAATAGAGCGCAGCACTGAAACAATCACTTTGGTCCACTTCGCCCTTGTCGAACTTTTTGCCCATCCAGCTTCCAGCCTGACAACTTAATCCTTCTAAGCCTTGTCTAATCAACCACCTGCCTAAACGCATCTCAAATATTATGATTGTATCTGATTTCCCGACTTAACCACCTCTTCTGCCAGCGTGATCCAGATATCAACAACTCTTAGTGCAAACAACTTTCTACTCAGACCCTCTTTAAATCTTGCGTCACTCAGCGAAATCTAAAGAATTTTTGTTTTTGACAGCCCCATCACTGGGAAACGACCCTGAATGTTTACCCTATCTCTGCCTCTGATAATTCAATGTACCTCTGTTAGTTCACTACTCAATCTCCTAGGATCTGGTTTATAGGGAAAAATTCGCTGTAAGATTTCTCGATGAACAGGTAAAGTATCGATCGCGAGAAGAGGCCTTTTGTACCGTTGGCAATGTCCCAGTAGGAGGATACAGCTAAGGAACGAGTATTGTGAGATGGTCCCTGGCTATCTGTGGGGAAATGGGAGGAAATAGCAGCCTCAACCAGTGGTACTCCGCACCGCTTCCCCATTCCTTCCGCTGAAGTCAGCGGCAGCACGCTGTCAGTAGACAGACCTACCAATACCTCTTATCAGGAGTTCATCAATCCAAATGTCAACGTCTGGACAGGTGAGGAAACAAGGATCTTACGGACAGCTTTGGCACAGGATCCTACCTGTAGGAGAGGGAGGAGAGGCTCAGAGTTGCTGGGAAGCAACTCCGAAGGATGGAAACTTCTCCAAGCAACGGTGGCGCAGGTCGTATCAGTGACGGGGAGGAAGGTGCCCCCTCTCATCTCTCCATGTCCCTCCACAGTGCTGACTGTCCGGTGTAGGTTGCACCCCAGGAACAATTTCCCCAATTCTCTCCACATTGGGATGCAAGTTGCACCTTGGGACCGATTGACCTAGCTCCACCTGAATGGGACAGTCTTCTGTAAACTTTACCCTCAGCAAACTGTTCCGCATGACGAACACTTGAAGTAGACTCCAACCGATTCCTACATTTTTGGCTGACAATTTGCATTTTGACGGCGAACCACTCGAGTGCTGTATCATTGCTAATGCTTCCCACGTTAGACTCATTTTAAAAGATTTTTTGATGGATTCGCCACGTTCGAGGACTGAATTCAAACACTGGTTGTGGCATTTATGTTGAAGAGCACGGGGTAGCATCGCTTGTTGCATTAGTCGTTAAAGTCCCTTTGCCATGAAGGCACAGGCGGTGGAATTCGCTGCAGGAGGGAACGTGGTAAACTGCCGCATGGCTTTCCGCCAGCTGCTGAAATACATTCGTACAGTCTGCATGCAACGGCCTTCCTTTCTCCTTGCCACCTGAGGTTTTATTGCCGCTGATGACCGTCTCTTTCCTCTGTCACCATTCTAAAGTACATTCTCCAGAAAGCTCAAGGCCGTCAATGTGCAATCAATTGAGATCAAACCACAGTATCGGACATCTCCTCTTATGTATTCCCATCGGATGGCCAGAACAGGTCATCCCTGGGCGTCGCAGCTTCATGAATTACTGCCTGCCGTGACTGTTACACAAAGAGAGACGACAGAAGCTTTCCGCCAGTGGGCTACTAAATTGCCGGTTGAAGATAATTTCGAATTGAACGAGAGTCAGTGCGTTGTTTCCACTCAAAATCGTAATCTGACAGTCCCATGTTGTTCATGGACATGATAGTAATCGAACTATCAGGTTAAAATCTGCTCTGTGTCCAGTCATGAAAAAATGGTGTACACAATAATGTACGAAATTATGTTAATTCTGCCCAAATTAACCCTGAACTAGGCACTCACAAATGAGAGTTTAGCCATATCCGACAAGCAGGTCTGTGGATTGCCTTCCAAATCCATTATGTCAGACACTTCTCTCCTTGCAAAGAGGTGGGTGGAGTGAGGGTACAAACATATCCTGTTCATCATGGATATCTTTCTTTTAATAGGTTGAGGGGTTTCCCGTCAAAACTAAGACAGGTAAAGTTAAAGCATAAATGATCATTACTCAAATCTTCACTCTTTCGCGTTTACCCAGGACTATTGACTCTGACAAGGGACATACTTGTGCACCATGGATCTGTTTGGTATCAGCCAGAATTTTATACTGTCAAATGGAATAGAAGCTGTTCTTGAGCCTGAAGGTACGAGTGTTCAAGCTATGGTTCTCCTGCCAAATGGCAGGGGCAGAAGAGAGAAGGACCGGGATGGGAGCTGTCCTTGATGGTGTTGGCTGCTTTACCGAGGCAGCGGGAAGTGCACACAGAGTCAATGGAGAGGAGGCTCGTTTTCGTGATAGACTGGGATGGGACAGGGATTACAACTCTCTGCAGTTACTTATGTTCTTGTGCAGAGCATTTGCCATACCAGGATGCGAGGTATCCGCCGAGGATACTTCCCATCGTATGTTTGTAAAACGACTGGTGAAGGTCATTGGGGACATGCCGAACTTCATTAGTCTTCTGAGGAATTAGCGGCGCTGGAGTGCTTTCTTGACCATAGCTTCGAAGGGGCTGGACCGGCACAAATTGCTGGTGATACTTACACCTTGGAACTTGAAGCTCTAAACCACAATAGGACGTGGTTCCCAATACCTGGGGGAAAGGAACGTACCGAGTTTGAATGCTTGGAGCACAGCTTGTTGCGCAATTTTTATATTCCGCAGATCAAATCAGCTTTTGGAATGAATCGCCAAAAGTAGCGTAGAATGCATTTAAAAAGGATCTGGATTGAACAAGGCATAGAGAGATATGAAACTAATGTAGGCAAGTGCAAGTTGTACAGACAGGCTCGATGTCCGGCATAGACGTGGTGGGCCGAATTGCCCCTTTCTGTTATGTACAACTCGACTAGCCTGTACATCCAATGCTCAAGTACTTCGTTGTGCAACTGCACTTAATTCAGATGCTCCATCAGTTTAAGCATTCGAGGGTATGGAATATGGTGGCTGCATTACTTTTGTTCAGATGGAGACATGCTTTTTACGTAAGCTGGCTGTGTACTTTAGCGACTGCATGCATCTCAATTGCTTTAATGATTTTCATTTGTTTGAGGCCACATAGCTTAACTGTTCTATTCTTTTGAGATCCTTCAAGACTTTGAGAGAAAAAAAGGGAGGTACAATGTAGATCTGATAGACCTCTAACTGAGGCGATTTTCAGATGAAACTGAAAAACCCTGAGAAGGCAATAGGACATTGGAAATTTCAACAGTGAACTCATGGACAACGTCAAAAAGACACAGATATGACTTCAGATGGTGTTTTAAACAACAAAATCCACTGATTTCGAGAATCATAACAGAGATTTTGCAATTCTGGCACAGTACTATACATAACTCATCACAACTGGGATTTAACTCGAATGACGTAGTTTCTTTTACAGTTTAGAAAACTACCGTTTTTAAAATATTGAATGCCCAGCGTCGGAGCGGAAACTCATCAGGGTATAAATTAATGCTTGTGAAGAGACATTGCCTTAATGTTTGCTTCAGAGAGATCACGGGCAGCTCGACGACAGTCTTATTCTGACACAACATGCTGGCCACATTTTATGGTGTCAGAAAGGTATATTTTCTGACTATTGCTGTTAGTGGTGTTCCTGGTAAGAGCAGTGGCTAAATAACGTTTGCAGTTGTGTTTGTGATAGGTTTAGAATCGCTTTGTCCCCGACGGTGTTGTAATGCGGAAGTATCAGTGACACAGCGCAGACATCGGGAGTAAAATCTGTGTACTTCAGAAGTTCCTTTTGCGTTTTGTTCTGTCGCCTTGGCTGAAAATATGCCAAGTTGAAGAAGACGCTGGCATGAAAATGTGCGAGAGATTGTTAATGCAGACTCATGCAATGCACTTCCTGTTTTATCTTTTCCATGCTGCTGTCACTTAAACCGACGATAATCGCGCACTGGCGGGATGTTGCTGCCGGCAGCCCAGCGCGCATTCTAGTTGCTGGATTTCCATTATGTACCAGCACACGTCGTTCATTTTTTTAAAAAAAACAAAAGTTGAAAAATATTCTTAGAAACATCTCGGAGGTCCCAGTCAGTTTAATGGGAAAGCGGAAGCAGAGCCCGGTGATATCCAAGACTTCGCGGGAAACATCGTCTGTGAGCCAGGGGCCGAAATATAGGGAGGTCCAAATGTTCAGAATATCGGTAGTTTAGGGCACCAGGGCTTGTTTCCACACGCAATTACCCATAATCAGAGGAGGGCGTCAGGACCCAACATTACGGGCTCTGGACTTTTCAATGTGAGATGCAGGAAAGGACTCCAGCTTTACACTCACTGGACCAGCAAACCTTCAGAATATTCCAGCGGCTAAACTAAATGTTAGAATTACTTTAAAGCACCAGTTTTAAGGAACAGTGGACAAAATAACTTGATGACAGTAAAGGAATCAAAGCCCCGAAAATGGAGCTGAAACATTGGAACCTGAACCCTGGAGACTTGACAGGAATCGATGGGTGGAGATAAAACCGGGAAGCCGCTGCCATGATGTGAGGATGTACAGAAGGAAATCACGATCGGGGCAGTCTGATGTCAAACCATCGATATGTCCGAATAGTCCTGTAAAGGATTATCGGAGCTTTTCTGTACAGCCAAGCTCACAATATATTGTGATACACTTCTCCACTCGCACCAACTCCTGAGTATTCCGCAATCAACTACGGACGGCCGAGCTGAAACTTAATACATTGTCTGACATCAAAGGCTGCTCGTCTCAATCATGCAACATAATTCCCTTATTCTGGTACACTTGAGTGCTGACTTTTGTGCATAATCTCCGGTTTATAGGGAGCTTTTTCCAATTAATATCCGACAGAATTTATGTTCACTTCTATATGGTGTTACGCAGTAGAAACATACAATTCCAATGAACCCGATAACTTTTATTGTAGCGGGTTAGACAGAATCAAATGATTTACAAGGAAGTGGGGGACATAGAAGGAAGTTAGTTTCAGTGCAGCGTGGGTACTACCCGCGACCCCGCTGAGTGGAATGGAGCGCTGGAGTCAGGAATCAGCGAGCCAGGTGAGGAAACATGGTGCTTTCTGCATCATTGCACATGACATTGTGAGGATTTTATAAGAGATTGATACCGCAGCAGCTACCACTGCGAAGAGTTAACAATCCACAACTAGCTGCATTCTGGTTCCGGTCCATTTTATCCGGTCACACGTGTTGGATGCAAAGAAGAGTCGTGTTGTTTGTATCCATTTTGATAACCTCTTAATCTCTAGTCCTGAGCAACCACAAATCGAAGTGTTATTGTAATTGAACTCAGCCTCAATTTTGTGTCCTGAGAACAACAGAGAAAATTCTCATTTATTTAGTTAGTTTTTACTTTATTTTCTTAGTGAATTTCGTGGCGATTGTGATTCTCTCCCGGGGAAAGTGCGGCCTCTCTACCTGCACCACTCGCTACCTGGTGGCCATGGCAACAGCGGATCTACTGACGATCATCACTGAGGTTATACTGTGGAGAGTCAGTTATTATTATTTCCCTGGGACTTTCCTGGACATCACTCCCGTGTGTAGTGTTATATCTGCCCTGGGATCAGCAGCAATACACTGTTCTGTCTGGTTTACCGTTACTTTCACTCTTGATAGATTTGTCGCCATTTGTTGCCTGAAACTGAAGACAAAATTTTGCACTGGGAAAACTGCGGCTGCAGTTCTGACGACAACAGCCGTTCTGCTCTGTTTAAAAAACGTTCCCTTCTATTTTACATGGCAACCCGGGAGGGTGATCCAACATGTACCCTGGGACTGTTTTCAGAAGCCCAGCTATTTTACGGACCCTGGGTGGGTTGCATATATTTGGCTGGATACCGTTCTGACTCCATTGCTCCCGTTCGTGTTCATACTGTTGCTTAACGCGCTGACGGTTAGACACATTTTAGTGGCGAGTCGCGTCCGTAAAGGGCTGAGGGGTCAGAGCAAGGAGGAACACGGCTGTGACCAGGAGATGGAGCAGAGGAGGAGGTCTGTGATCTTACTTTTCGCCATCTCCGGCAGCTTCGTCCTCCTCTGGTTGACGAAGGTTGTCGAATTTCTTTATTACACCATTGGCGGAAGGGATCGCAGTAATTACAACGATTCCGAATACATATTTTCACACTCCGGAATCATGTTGCAGATTTTAAGTTGTTGCACAAACACATTTATTTATGGGGTGACTCAGTCCAAGTTCAGACAGCAGTTGATGAAAGCAGCCAAATATCCTCTCACCTCAATTACCCAATTAATTAATAAACGAAGTAACTGAGCTGCGCCCAGACACGGGTCACTGTGTTCGCAATTCAGACGCACGACGATTGGCTGGATACCCGAAAATTTAGCAGTGGGGATAATGAAAGGGATTAGAATACAGAGAAACAGCGAGGAAATAGGCCCTTCTGTCCACCGAGTCCCCGCCGACAATTAACCACGCACTTTACACTGATGGATCTGCATAGTGCATAATAATTAAGAGGGTCCTGAGGCAAACTACCATCTCAGTGCAGAAACATTGCAGATGAGTGAATTACAAAGGGATCTCAGAATCGACAAAGGTTATCGGGCAGGTGCAGCAAGTGGTCAGGAAGGAAAGTGGCAGTTTGGTCTTTGTTGCAAGAGGGGCAGGGTTTAGAAATAGGGATTGCGACAAGAACACGATAAAACAAAAACGCTAATCACATACACGACTCCCTCCAAAAAAGCCTAATTCCGTGAATCCAAACCCAGAGCTGCTCCGAAACATCCTGTTCGCTTTGGTACGTATTCGATCAAAAATTCCACCTCAATGCAAGTTCGGAACTCTGCAGCCCCTGTACATCTATTTTGAAATTCTTAATGTTTCCACGCGTCACATTTGTAGATTTTCTCTTCGAATAACAAGCTCCAATAGTGTGGTTAGCACGTTTTTCCATGCAGTTCAACGAATTGAAATTCACCTGACGATACTTGTGACATGTTTTCCTTGCACAGCTGAAGTTATAAACCTCACTGTTACCTCGGCCTCCACACTCACATACCGTTGCTTATTTTTCCCGCTGTCCGTCATGGATGTGACTCCGATAAAAAACTATAAAAGTTAAGTGGTACATTTTAAATGTTTACGTTAAGATCTACAGGTTTTTGAAATGGAAAAGTCTATATAATATAGTTTCTGACATGAGGTACCTTCTGGACTGAAAAGAAGATCAGATGACCGGCGAGCAGGAATACACATGAGTTTCTTGGTTGGCGACAGTTAATAAGTGATGTGCCAGAAGGATTGATGCTGTGACCTTTTCAACATTTGGCATTTGATACAAAAAGTATTGGACAAAGGGATCAAAAATGCTATTGTCATTGTCAACTTTGCTATAGATACGGATACGAATTATGAAAGCGCCATACAGAAACCATCAATGGATGCACGTAGGTAATGCGAGGAGACGACGGTCTTTCATAAATGAAATGCATTGGGAAAACGTTAAGTTTTGCATCTTG
The DNA here is from genome assembly GCF_009764475.1 of Pristis pectinata. Taxonomy (NCBI): domain Eukaryota; kingdom Metazoa; phylum Chordata; class Chondrichthyes; order Rhinopristiformes; family Pristidae; genus Pristis; species Pristis pectinata. The sequence continues at coordinate 9,004,543 of NC_067442.1, forward strand.
CATGGAAAACAATAAAAAAAAACACGAAATCTAATTTGTATGAGTTTGAACAACTCCTTCTACCAGTGTGAAAGTTTTTTTTTGAAAATGCTCTGAATGCGCATATCGGAATTAATTGGGAGAGCAAAATAGTTAATAATGCAGAAGTAAAAACAAAAATGGGCAGCTTATCCTGCAGGAGTATTGTCATTGGAGAGAACAAGAGGTGTGCTCTGTAGAATCATGGTCTCCTTCTTCGAGGAAACACGTTAAGATGCTGGAACTGTTCAGGACTTCTCAAAGGAAAGGTTGTATCGGTCGAAGTATCTGCGCTGGAAAGGGTACTACCTACACTGGGTCACCGGGACAGCTTCACGATTCACAGGCTGTCAGCAGGAGAACGTCATTATTAAAACTGAGTCATCGGGAGAGCGTCAAAATTTACAGGGGTCGCCAGCAACACGTAGTATTGACAGCGGCTCATGGGAAGAGGGTCAATATTTACAGGGACTCGCCGGCAGAGCTTTAATATTCATAGTGGTTCACATGGAAAGCTTTAACATAACAGAGGGTCACCAGGAGAATGTCAACGTTTCCTGCTGCTACCCGGTGAGCGGTCGTACTGACAGGGGATCACGGGGAGAGCGTCAGTATTTAGAGCGGCTAATGGGGAAAGCCTTCATGCTTTCCCCATGTAAGCATGTTAAACATGTTCAATATTTACAGCTTGTCATCGAGTGAGCATTCATACTAACAGGTGCTCACCGGCAGATATATACAGGGGATTACCAGAAGAGCGTCAGTGTTTACAGCCACTGACTGGTTGAACGTCAGTTCTTCCGGTGAGTTGCCTGGAAGGGATCAGTATTCAGAGAGTATCAACGAGAGAGATAAAAAATTGGGGTGGGGGGGGGGCGCACAGGCAATATTAATATATAAACGGGGACCTCTGGGGATAGACAATGTTTACATGGATTCACCGTAAGTATTTTAACATACAAAGGGACTAAACTGATCAGCGTCAGCATTTTCAGCGGCTCTCATGGAGAGCGTAAATATTTATAGATGCTTACAGGAAGTGCTTCATATATGAAGGACTTCACCGTAAGTGCGTTCGTCTTTTTCGGGGTTAGTGGGAGAGTGTTCACAGGGTTTCACCGGAAAGGCTACAGGCATTATAGGGATCACCAAGACAAAATCAATATTCATAGCGGCTGACCGCGACGTGCAAAGTTTGCAGGGGATCAAGCTGAGAGCGTCAATATTCACCAGGAGCACATTAACTGGAAGGTAACCGGAAGATATACAATGTTTTGTGGTTCGTCAGGGTTAGTGTGTTTCGGAAGGGTTTAAACTGGTTTGCAAGGGGGATGGGAACCGGAGGGATAGTTCAGTGGGAACAGTGGATGGGGTAAAGCCAGATCTAACATATAGAGAGGTTTTGAGGAAGGAGAAGCAGGGTATAGCGTATAAAAGTAGAAAGGTGGATGGAATAAAGTGAATTTACTCAAATTTCATCAAGAATAAGGGCGATGAACTGAGAGCTTGGACAAATACATGGGACTATGATATTGTGGCTTTGCAGAGACATGGCTGTCACCAGGTCAGGAATGGATACTGAATATAGCCGGATTTCAGTGTTTTAAAAAAGGATGGGGGGGGGGGGAGAAGAGCAGAGGTGCTGTTACTGGTCAGGGATACTATTACAGCTGCAGAAAAGGTGGATAAAGTAGCAGGATCCTCTCTAGAGTCAATGTGGATGGAAGTTAAGGACACGCAAGGAGCAGTTACCCTACTGGGAGTATTCTATAGGCCCCGTGGTAGCAGCAAGACCCTGAGGAGCTGATTGTGAGGCAGAGTTTGGAAATGTGCAAAAATAACAGTGTTGTTATCATGGGAGACTTCAACTACCCAAATTTTGATTGGCACCTGCTTCATACCAAAGGTTTAGACGGGGCAGAGTTTGTTAAGTGTGTCCAGGACGGATTCCTGTCACAATAGTTTCACAGGCCGACAAGAGGGAATTCCATATTAGATCTAGTATTAGGTAATGAACCGGGTTAGGTGACAGATCTCAGTGGGTGAGAATTTGAGGGACAGTGACCACCGCTCCCTAACCTTTGTCATGGACAATGATAGGAGCAAAGAGGACAGGAAGGTATTTAATTGGGGAAGGGCAAATTATGAGGCCATAAGGCTAGAACATGCGAGTGTAAATTGGGATGACATATTTGAAGGGAAAGGTACTATGGAGATGTAGTCGTTGTTCAGGGATCTCTTGCAGGATGTTAGGGATAAATTTGTCCCGGTGAATCAGAAAAGGAATGGCAGAATGTAGGAACCATGCGTGACAAGGAAGATGGAACATCTAGTTAGGATGAAGAAGGCAGCATACATAAGGTGTAGGCAGCAAGGATCAGATAGGGCTCCTGAGGATGATAGGGTAGCAAGAAAGGAACTTAAGAAGGGGCTGAGGAGAGCAAGAAGGGGACATGAAATTGCCTTGGCGAGTAGGGTTAAGGAAAACACCAAGGCAATTTCCACTTATGTGCAGAGCAGAAGGATGAAGAGAGTAAAGGTCGGACCGATTAGAGACAAAGGTGGGAGGATGTGCCTGGAAGCTGTGGAAGTGGGTGGGGTCCTCAATGAATACTTCTCTTCAGTATTCACCAAGGAGAGGAACATTGATGACGCGGAGGACTCTGTTGTAAAAGTTAATGTTCTAAAGCATGTGGATATCAAGAAAGAGGATGATTTGGAGCTGTTAGAAAATATCATGATAGGTAAGTCTCAGGGGCCTGACGGAATCCCAGGCTGCTCCGCGAGGTGAGGGAGGAGATTGCTGAACCGTTGGTTAGGATCTTTGAGTCCTCGTTGTCCACGGGAATGGTACCGGAGGGTTGGAGGGTGGCAACTGTTGTCCTCTTCTTCAAAAAAGGTAGTAGGTATAGTCCAGGGAATTATAGATCAGTGAGCCTTACGTTTGTGATCGGCAAGCTGTTGGAAAGGATTACTAGAGATAGAATCTATGGGCATTTAGAGAATCATGGTGTGATCGGGGAGAGCCTGCATGGCTTTGTGAAGGACAGATCATGTCTCACATGCTTCATAGTGTTCTTTGAGGAGCTGAACAGGCAGATTGATGAGAGTATTGTCATAGATGTGGTCTTCATGGGTTTTAGTAAGGCATTTGACAAGGGAGCGCACTAATATATACCGGAGCTCACTGCGAGACCATCAATATTTACAGTGGCTCTCCGAGTAGGCGTCAATATTTACGGGACATCACCAAGAAAGAAGCGATATTTACAGCGGGCCACTCGGTAAGAGTCAGTATATACAGGGGTTCACCGAGAGAGCTGTTCACGCGAAGAGCTTCAATATTTCGAGCTGGGTCACAGGGAGAGCATCAATAAATATCCGGCCTCGGCTGAAGATCATCAATACGTGCAGTGGCTTACCTGGAGATCATGAATATTTAGAGAGGTCACCTGGAGAGCGTTATAATTTACAATCTATCACTCGGAGAACATCATTATCTAGAGAGGGAAAACTGAAGAGCGACAATATTTACAAAGCGTCATCGGGGAAGCGTCAGTATTAATAGTGGGTCACGTAGAGAGCGTCAATATTTATAGTGGCTTGCGGTAAGCGAATCAACAAATACCCGGGCTGAACGTCAGAAAATCAATATAGGCGGTGGATCACGTGGAGAGCAAGAATGTTCAGAGAGCTCACAGGGGAGTGTCAATATTTACAGTGGGGTCACCAGGCGAGCTTAAGACTTGCAGGGGTTCACCGGGAGAACATCAATATCTCGAAGGTATCTGCGGGAGAGAGTAATCATAGGGGCTTATCCAGTGAACGTCAATATTGCACAGGCTCATAGGAACGCACCTGGAAGACATTATTTTCGGCAATCACCGGGAGAGTGTCACTGTTAAGAGTGGGTCACTCAGAGAGCTTCAATGTTTATAAGACCATTAGACAAAGGAGTAGAAATCCGCCATTTGGCCCATCGAGTCTGCTCCGCCATTCTACCATGAGCTGATATATTCTCCCATTTAGCTCCACTCCCTCGCCATCTCACCATAACCTTTGATGCCCTGGCTACTCAGATACGTATCAATCTCTGCCTTAAATACACCCAATGACTCTGCCTCCACAGCCGCCCGAGGCAAAAAAATTCCACAGTTCCACCACTCTGGCTAAAGACATCTCTCCACATATCTGTTCTGAATGGGCGCTCTTCAATCCTGAAATCGTGCCCTCTTGTACTAGACCCCCCTACCATAGGAAACAACTTTGCCACATCTACTCCGTTCAGACCCTTTTAACATCCGAAATGTTGCTATGAGGTCCCCTCTTATTCTTCTGAACTCCAAGGATTACAGCCCAAGAGCCGTCAAACGTTCCTCATATGTTAACCCTCTCATTCCCGGAACCAATCTGGTGAATCTTCTCTGAACCCTCTCCAACGTCAGCACACCTTTTCTTAAAAAAGAGCTTAAAACTGCACACAGTACTCCAAGTGATGCCTTACCGATACCTTATAGAGCCTCAAAATCACATCCCTGCTCTCACATTCTGTTCCTCTAGGAATGAATGCCAACATCGCATTCGCCTTCTTCACCACCGACTCAACCTGGAGGATAACTTTTAGGGTATCCTACACGAGGACTCCCTCGTCCCTTTGTATCTCTGAAGTTTGAATTTTCTCCCCATTTAAATAATAGTCTGCCCGTTTATCTCTTCTACCAAAGTGCATGACCATTCACTTTGCAACATTATATTTCATTTTGCACTCCTTTGCCCATTCTCCTAGTCTATCCGTCTCTCTTTGTATCATCGGCAAACTTAGCCACAAAGCCATTTATTCCATCATCCAAATCGTTAATATACAACGTAAAAAGAAGCGGCTTCAAACGGACCCCTGCGGAACACCACTGGTAACAGGCAGCCAAAAAGAATGGGATCCCTTTATTCCCACTCTCTGTTTCCTGCCAATCAGCCAATGCTCTATCCACGCTCCTAACTTTCCTGTACTTTCATGGGCTCTTATCTTGTTCAGCATCCTCATGTGCGGTACCTTGTCAAAGGCCTTCTGAAAATCCAAATACACATGTCCTTTGTCTAGCCTGCTTGTTATTTCCTCAAAAATTGCAATAGGTTTGTCAGGCAGGATTTTTATTTTAGGAAACCATGCTGAGTTCGGCCTATCTTGTCATGTGCCTCCAGGTACTCCGTAAAATCGACTCCAACAACTTCCCAACCACCGAGGTCAGTCTAACAAATTTATAATTTCATTTTTTTTGTTACCTCGCACCCTTCTTAAATAACGGAGTGGCATCTGCAATTTTCCAGTCCTCCGGAACCATGGCAGAATCTATTAATTATTGAAGGTTCATTACTAATGCCTCCGCAATCTCTACAGCTACATCCTTCAGAACACGAGGGTGTATTCCATCTGGTCTGGGAGACTGAACTATCCTCAGACCATTCAGCCTCCTGAGTATCTTCTGTGTTGTAACTGTGACTACACACACTTCTCTTCCCTGACACCCTTAAGTATCCGGTACATTGCTGATTCTTCCTCAGTGAAGACTGATGCAAAATACTCATTCAGTTCCTCTGCCATCTCCTTGTCTCCCATTACAATTTCCCCAGCGTCATTTTCTATCGGCCCTATATCTACTCTCGCATGTCTTTTACCCCTTATATACTTGAAAACGCTTTTTGTATCCTCTTTGATATTATTTGCTAGCTTCCTTTCATAGTTCATCTTTTCCTTCATAATGACCTTATTATTTGCCTTTTGTATTTTTTAAAAACTTCCCAATCCTCTATCTTCCCACTAATGTTTGCTTCCTTGTATGCGCCTTTGCTCTTACTTTGTCAGCCACGGTTGTGTCCTTTGTCCAGTCGAAGATTTCTTCATTTTTGGAATATATCTGTCTTGCACTTTCCTCACTTCTCGCAGAAACTCCAGCCATTTCTGCTCTGCCGTCTTCCCGTTAGTGTCCATTCCCAGTCGACTTTAGCCAGTTCCTCTCTCCCGCCACTGTAATTTCCTTAGCTCTACTGAAATACCGAACACATCGGATTTCGGTCTCTCCTTCTCAAATTTCAAAGTGAACTCAATCATGTTGTGATCACTGCCTCCGAAGGGTTCCTTCACCTTAAGCTCTCTAATCACCACCGGTTCATTACACAATACCCAATCCAGTACAGCTGATCCCCCAGTGGGCTCAACAACAAGTTGTTAAATTATTTTTTTTAATGTTATTTACAGCGTGGTAACAAGCCCTTTCAGCCCAACGAGTCTGCGCCGCCCATTTTAAACCCCCAAATTAACCTACCCGTAAGTCTTTAGAATGTGGGAGGAAACCGGAGCACCCGGAGGAAACCCACGCAGACACGGGAGAACGTACAAACTCCTTGCAGACAGAGACGGGAATCGAAACCCGATGGCTGGCGCTGTAATAGCGTCGCGCTAACCGCTACGCTACTCATGCCGCCGTCTTTTTTTTCTGAAAAGCCATCTCGTAGACATTCTACAAATTCTCTCGAGATTCAGTACCAACCTGATCTTCCCAATCCACTCGCAAGTTAAAATACCCCGGGATTATCATAACATTGCCCTCCTGACAAGCCTTTTCTATTTTCTGTTATAATTTGTAGTCCACATGACGGCAGCTGCTTGGAGGCCTGTATTTTCTGTAACTGTCTTCAGGGTCCTTTTACCCTTGCTATTTCTCAACTCAGCCCAGAAATATTCTATACCTTCTGATCCTATGTCACCTCTTTCTAATGATTTATTATTATTTCTTACCAGCAAAGCCACGCCACCCCCTCTGCCTACCTGTCTATCCTTCCGATACAGCGTGTATCCTTGGACGTTCAGCTCCCAAAGACATCCATCATTTAGCTACGTCTCAGTGATGGCCACAGCATCATACCTGCCAGTCTGCAGCTGCATCTGAAGATCATCCGCCTTAATTCTTATGCTGCGTGCGTTTAAGTACAATACTTTGCCCCGTATTTGGTACTTCTTGCTTTGATTGCACTGCAACTCTATTACACTGCAACTCAACCCACTGGTTGCAAATTTGCCCTATCACCTGCCTGTCCTCCCTGTCATCTTTACTGTGCGCTATTTTTGATTTATTACTGTTTTACCCTTCCTCAGACCCATCACTCTGTTTCCCATCCCCCTGCCAAATTTGTTTAAACTCTCCCTAACAGCTCTACTAAACATGCCCTCTAGGATATTGGTCTCCTTCGGGTTCAGGTGTGACCCGTCCTTTTTGTACAGGTCACGCTTCCCCAGAAGAGATCCCAATGATCCAGGAATCAGAAGCCCTGCCCAGTGCACCAGACTCTCAGCCACTCATTCATCTACCTGAAGGTGCTATTCTTGCCCTCGCTGGCACGTGACGGAGGCAGCAATCCTGAGATTACTGCCCTGGAGGTTCTGCTTCTCAGCTTGTTTCCTAACTCCCTGTATTCTCTCTTCAGGACTTCCTCCCTATTTCTACCTATGTCATTGGTACCAACATGTACCAACATTTCTGCCTGCTCGCTCTCTCCCTTCAGAATACACTGGACCCGAACCGAGACATCCCGTACCCTGGCACCTGCAGGGCAACACACTATGCGGGTGTCTCTATCAGGCTCACAGAATCTGCTGTGCGTCCCCCCTCCCAGCACAAGACTTCTGTGTGTGTGTGAATGTGGGATCACTACTTCAGATCTTGGCGGTCAGGTTGAATGGGAAACAAACCGACCAGACGCTGGGTACTGGCCCTGTCATTTTAAGAATGGACCCAGTGAATTGAGGAATTATCCAGTCCCTGGATGGCCAATAGCGGGTCAGCCGGGGAGGCCGCCAGCTGCTGCAAACGGAAATAACTGCAGGAAAAGCAAGGAAATCTGAGCAAGCCGCGCAAACCTTCTGGAGGAGACAAAATCAGAGGTTTCTACTCCGCCCAGCCAACCAGATATTTTCCCTCCGGTCTGCTGACTCTCGGGTACTGGGGGAAGAAACTGTCCTCACCCGCAATAGATTCCATGTGACGCCAGCCCATCCCAATGTAGTTAACTGGTGATTATCCTCTGAAGCGGCCCAGCAGGCCCGTCGGATGGATCAGAATGGAGAACGAGAGTGAAATCAGTCCTGCCGCCCAGCCCAGGCCACCCTGCAGAGTGCCCCCATCACCATCATTGTGCTCCGTGTCAGGATCCTGGAGCCCCATCACTGAGAGCCCAATGGGAGCTCCCTCACCACACGGAGCGCAGCGGCCCAGGCAGGCGGCCCGGCACCTCCTCCTCCAGGGCAGCTGGGGAACGGCAATAACCTCTGCCCCTGCTGCTGATACCAACATTCAGAGACTGAGGGCAAAATGGGAGGTTGGGGGTGTGGTGGCGGGGTGAGGAAACCCAGTCCCACTCTGGATGAGACTCCCTCTGTCCGACTGCCCGCCGGAGTTCAGGGTACAAGATCATCGACCTGAAACGTTAACTATATTTCTCCACAGACGCTGCCTGACCTGCAGAGCGTTTCCAGCAGTTTCTGTTTATAGTTCAGGATCAGTCCTGTTTCTCTGACTCCGGGATCGATGCTGTTCCCGTCCCTCCCGGGACACACTGATCGCAACCGATAGCCAATGTCCTTCTGGCTGCCGAGCTATGGGGAGTGCGGTAGCCGTGGCCGAGTGTTTAAAGCGATGGACTAGAAATCCATTGGGGTTTCCCCGCGCAGGTTCGAATCCCGTCGACTGCGGGAGCAGTGGGTCCGCCATGTAATCGGTGTAAATTTGAGGGTATGGTAATTGTCTGGAAATTCCACGTAATAAATGACACTATTTTTACTGCGTTTCAATTCTTCCACTATGAATTTGTGGCGTTCACCTGGAAATTCTCTCCGGTGCAGTGGGCCTGGTCACTCCTGACCCTGTTTCCGACCAGACACGTTACCTCTGTTTCTCTCTCCACAGATGCTGCTCGACGTACTACGTGTTTCCGTCAGCTTCTGTTTTATATTGTCCTGATCCAGACCATTGATGCAGATTGTGAAAAGCCGGGTCCCAGACTCCCAACCCGGGAACGGCCCATTTATTGCCGTTTCCTTCAGAGTGTCTCTGAGGCGCAATCGGTCAGTGCGTTCAGCTGTTAACAAAAATGTTGGTGGTTCGACCCCACCCAGGGACGCTGGCGATCCGGCAGCTTTTGCTGTGCGTGTCATTGTCAGCTGGGTAACACTGCGCTGTCCGGAGGCGGCCGCTCCCTGCTGCTGCCTCACTGGGCTCACTGCCTTGTGGGGTCTCGAGTCCAAATGTTCTGCTTCACGTTCACCAGAATGTAGCTGTTTCCTCCGGCGACATCCTTCGACCTAACGGACTTGCCAGATCTAATGTCCTGTTTTGATTTAATTCTAAATGGCCTCTGCCCCAAAAGGTTTTCACGGCTTGTGGGGATGGAGCGGGACAGTGGCTTGAACTGGGATGATGAGCCATGGTCGCACTGAATGGTGGAGCGGGAAGTGTCTGCCTTGTTCTCTGTGTCCCAATACCTCTGTTTTATGCTCAACGGGTGAAATCCAGAAAGAGCGGACTTCTGAAATTACGGAACAGTAATGGGGATGTAGCTCAGTGGGAGAGCACATGCTTCGCATGTCTGAGGTCCCGGGTTCAATCCCCAGTATCTCCATGCTGGTGATCTTCCACTTGGAACAATTCGCGGAACAAGTCCCTGCAAAGAATTCTGACCGACCTCAGAACGGACTCGGACTGTGAAATCCAAACCTGATGTTGTCCCGAGCCACAGAGAGCTGGGAAAGTAACATCTGACATGGATAAATCACCTGTAATATTGCATCGCCAACTCCCAGAGATGCACCTCTTAATTTTACCTTGTACCCGGGAGAGAGCACAGAGAGCACAGTGATGGTAACAGAGTGGGACAGGAAGTAAGGAACGGGGAGAGAGAGAGAGAGAGAGAGAGAGAGAGAGAGAGAGAGAGAGAGAGAGAGAGAGAGAGAATAGGAAGAGATAAAGCGGTAAGTGAGCGGTAAGGCAGCAAAAGAAACTGTGTGAAGTCGGAAAGGAAAACGGCAGGAAGAATAAAAGAGGGAATACAGAACGATGCAACTGTTTGCCCAACAGCAGAGTGGCGCAGCTGGAGCGTGCTGGGCCCATAACCCAGAGGTCGATGGATCGAAACCATCCTCTGCTATTCTTCAGCTGAGCATTTTTAACAAGACGCTGTCACGTCTCACATCCCCACAATATACATTTCACTTCACTTAGAATGAAAATCTCGCGTTTCAATATTAAAGTTCCTCTCATTCCATTATTCCATGTGAACAGGTTCGTTGGGGAGACCGACGGTCCCTGCTGTGCTCAGCGATGGTCCAATACACAATGTTCCCTGCTGTATGAGGCTGTGCTCTGATATAGAACAGAAAATACTGGAACCACTCAGCAGGTCAGGCGGAAATCGAAAGCGAGTTAACGTTTCAGTGCCGGGACCCGTCATTAGAACCGGGACAGAGAGAGAACAAGTGAATGTTCAGCAGCAGAGAAGGTGGGGAGTGGGCAGTGGGGGGAACGAGGGGAACATCTCTGACAGGGTGAGAACAAACACATCACTTGACGGGGCGGTGGGACACACAGGACAGGCCGGCTTTACTCATGGAGAAGGGAAACACGGAGCCACAATGACAGACGGGTGATGGGCAGAAATGTCCAGTTCCGGGACGGGGGGAAGGGGTTTGGAGACGGTCTGAGGAAGGCTTTCATCCAAAGGGCGGTTGGTGCCTGGACCGCACGGCCTGCGGGGGCGGCGGAGGCAGGAGCTTCACAACACTGATGAAGTGTCCAGATTAACATTTAAGTCGCTGAGGCAGAGACGGTTGTGGGATAAGTGCTGGAAAACGGGTTTAGCACAGAGGGGAATGTTATGGTCGGTGTGGACATGTCTGTGCTGTGTGACCCTGTATTACACCTGTCAGTGCAGAATCACCGGGTGTAGTCCGTGTGGGAACGGAGGGGGAGTGAGGAGAGAGCTTGCCCAGGGTAAACATAGACAGGGAGCGGGTGGCGAACAGACTGACGTCACTCAGTGTGATCACGTCATCTGGGACATGTCGGGATCATAGAACAGTACAGCACAGGAACAGGCCCTTCGGCCCACCATGTCTGCGCCGAACACGATGCAGGATTAGATGAAATTCTTCTGCCTGGACATGATCCATATCCCCCAATCCCTGCACATATCCTTCCTTTCCCTGTATATGCACCTACCCAACAGCCTGCGAAGCAACAGTATCGTATCTGCTTCCACGACTACACCTGACAGGCAGTTCCAGACACCCACCAGTTTGCTGTGTAAAACACGTGTTACATACAACATTTAAACTTATACGCTCTCACCTGAAAAGCATGTCCTCCAGTATTTGACATTTCTACCCTAGTAAATATATCTGCCTGCCTGCGCTCTCTATGCCTCTCATAGTATTACAAACTTCTATCAGGTCTGCTCTCAGCCCCGGACGCTCCAGAGAAAACAGCCCGAGTTTGTCCAATCTCTCCTTATAGCTCATACCCTCTAATCCAGGCAGCGTCCTGGTAAATCTCTCCTGCACCCTTTCCAAAGCCTCACATCCTTGCTGTAATGGGGCGACCACTTGTGTCCCAGTTTGGGACAGAGTGATCTGGGGCATAATGAGAACCGAAAGCTGCAATGATACGTTCATTGGTTCACCGGGAAAAGGTGAGGGACGGGAATTCCTTCCCTGACCCACTGACCTGCTCACATTGAGTGATAATGAAACGGCGATGGGATCTCTCTAACCCTCACTCATCAAACGAAATAAATTCAGCAAGTTACCCACGGATTAGCATAAGTAGAGCACTCGAGACCTCAAGTTCTGTACAGATCGTTGTTCTTTAAGAGGTTTACTTGTGACAGTTCCAATGTCGGGAGATTAAAACTGTGGAACCTGCGATGGCCGGGAATCGAACCCGGGTCAACTGCTTGGGAAGCAGCTATGCTCACCACTATACCACCATCGCCGCACCAATGTGCAGGCCGTTCGGTTACTGAACCGTCTCCAGTGCTGTTTGACCTGTGACTCGATCACCAGTCCCCGAGCTGCTTTCTGACGGGTCATTCCTCACTCTGCTGCAGTCCCTGTCCCGTCCAGTTGATGTCGCCACCCTCCAGCAGACCGGAGTCACGCAGCGCTCAGTGATTATTCAACCGGGATCGGACCGATGTGAGAGTCGATCCTGAAATGGTCGAAGAGTGATAAATCGTTTCCTGCCTCTCTCATCAGTAAATGGGAAAATAAATCCTGATTAGAAATATCCTTTTCAACCACATGCAGTTAGGCCCTAATGGGAGCCCCACCTCCGGCCGGTACTTGAACACAGTATAAGTGACTGAATCGCTGGAGAATCCTGAGACCCCTCCAGTCACACAGTGAGGTGGGTGTCTGAAACGCGCCAGGTTTACAGTCAACGGACACACATCAAGGTGACTGTGTGTTCTCCTGTACCTCGACAACCGAATGACAGGCTATGTCGTTCTATCGGTTCCTCGTTAGTATATGGTTAGTATCCTCGCCTGTCACCTTGGAGACCGGGGTTCAATTCCCCGACGGGGAGACAGTTTTTCAGTTTCCAAATATAACTGAAAAATAAAACAATTTTGAATTTTAAAAAGTAAGTTAAACCAATAGAGAGTTTGGTGTTGAGGTGATCCGTTCTTTGGACATCGGGAATGTGGAACAGGCCGGTCTGCAGTGAGCCCGGGCTCGGAAGTGACTCCCGAGAAGAAGTGACTTTGTGTTCAGCCTCTTTCCCCAAATATCCCCTCAGCAAGTCTGTACCTCAGCACCATTCGGTGTGACACTCAGTGACCGAGTCCGTCTCTCCGAGCACATTAAACCGGGGCTGTTGCTGTCAGATATAAACACCCGCACGGTCACGCTGTGTCTGCGGGGTTGCTCAGGAACAGCTATAAGACTTTACAGAGAAAGATCCCAAGTTGCAGTCCAGCAGGGCAGACTGCACCAATGGAAAGAGAAACACAGCCTCACTCACAGGTGGATGACTGACAGAGATGGGCAGTCCTGACACAAGGATCAGAGGAAGATCTCTTCCTTCCCCACTCCCTCCGGAGGCTGGTTGGAACCAACAATTCACTGCCTTCGTTGATAACATACACATATGTCCCTGCGTTAGTTACCAAGAAAGTAAATCCTGATTATGAATGTTCCTTACACCAAACACCCAATCAGATCCGAACAGGAGCCACCCCTCCGAAAATCCTTGAACACAATCAGTGACTGAAACATGGAGAATCCAGAACCCCCTCCAGTCACACAGTGAGGTGGGTGTCTGAAAGGCTCCGGATTTACAGTCAACGAACAAACACCGGGGTGAACCTGTGAACCCTCCGGTGCACTGACAACCGAGTGACATATCACACACTGCCGTGGGTTCCTCGTTAAAATAGTGGTCAGTATCCCCGCCTTTACGCGGAAGACCGGGGTTCAATTCCCTGACGGGGAGATGTTTATTTCTGTTTCCAAAGGACACTAATCGGAACCGTTGAGCACCTGCTTTTCTCCATGGATGCTGCCTGGCCTGCCGTGTTCTTCCAGCATCATTGTATTTTTCAAATACAAGAGAATTTTTGAATAAAACAAAACTAAATGCGATAAAGAGATTGTTGTTGCAGTGAATGGACACCCGGAATGTGGAACAGGCCGGTCTGCAGTGAGCCCGGGACGGAGAAGTCTCCAATCAATAAGGACTTTGTGTTCAGCCTCAGGAACAGCTGAAACATTTTGCAGAGAACTATCCCAAGTGGACATGTATTACAGCGGAGGGTCCCGGGTGTAAAGCCGCCCTGTCCCTCCCCCAGCCCCGGACACTTCGCTCAGACTCTGATCAAATTGAACTGGGGAAAGGTCCGGCTGGGCCGTGTAGCCCCGCCCCCGGCCCTGATTGACAGCGGGCGGCATCGCACATGCGCCGTGTGCTGCAGCTCCGCCTGTGAGGCCACTCCCTCAGCGAGCGGCGGGAGCGGGTTTAAAGCAGCCGGGAATGGAGAGCTCCCGGGCCCGGGGGCAGGGCGCTGACAGCAGCCTCCTTCCAGCAGCGCATCGCTCTGGGAGCCGCTCCGTAGATGGGCTCAGGGACCGGCATGGAGTCCGGACCTGGGGCAGTGGAGGCGGCGGCTGGGGGGAAGAGGCGGAGTGGAGCAGCGACTGGGCCCGGAACATGGAGTGAGTGGGGAGGGAGAGTCCGGTCCCGGGCTGGGGTGGGCAGGGCGGGGGAGGCGGAGGCGGAGTGGGAGTGAGCTGCAGGTGATGGTTGCTGCTGCTTCCTCTCCGCAGACCAGGAGGGAAAGTCCCCGTCTGGTTCCAGTCTCCCCGTGTGTGTTGTTACTGGCAGTGAGCAGTGGACACAGAGCCGGACACTCAGGGTGGGGGCAGTTTTGCAAAGACCGTCAGTGGCAGGCTCCCGGTGAGAAGTGTGAGCTGACACTGTTGAAACAGCAACGGTTTGGTTCCGGTTGAGCGGCGAGTCTGCTGGGAGAGGTGAGTGGAAATGCGAGCTGTGTAAATCTCCCTGCTCCAGGGGCAGTCCCGTTCCCGGATCCGTGCCGGGATGTGGCGGTGTTCGTGTCCCTCACTTGGTGCGGAGCTGCCGCCCTCTGCTGGTCGGCAGAAGCTGAGAGCTGCAGCCCTGCAGCGGCCTCACACACTGGCACTGGCTGCACCGGCCGCTTCACACAGCCGTCTGCCTTTTACCTCTCCCTCACTGATCCCGTTTCGTTTTCCTTCCCACAGGGAGAGACTTCAATCAACTCTGATGTTCCCTCCTCCCGAGGCACAAGGAACAGAGCAGCCGCTCCGTCTCTCACACACCAGGTACGTTACAGAGCACGGAGACACCGACAGCTCATCAGTTCCACAGTGTCAGACAGCAGAGACATTCAGTCCCACACTGAGCCCAAGGCCCAGACACACATTTCCAATACAACAGTTGAATAGCAGGAGTGAACAGGGCCCCTTAAAGATCAACCAGATCATCTGTATGTGGAACCGTAGGATATAGGTGAGGTTCTGAACACATCTTTTTCACCTGTATTGACAATGGAAAAGGACATGAATGGCAGGGAGCTCGGGACAGATGTCTTGAAGAGAGACCACGTGACAGTGGAGGAGGTGCTGGAGGTCTTAAAATGCACCAAGGTAGATATCGCCCTGTGGCCTGACCAAGTGTATCCTGGGACATTGTGGGAAGGTCGGGAAGACATTGTATGGCCCCTTGTGGAGATACTTGTATCATCGATAGCCACGGGTGAGGGGCCGGAAGACTGGATGGTGGCTTATGTTGTGCTGTAATTTAAGAAGGGCTGCAAGGAAAAGCCTGGGAGCTACAGAGCGATGGGCCAGTTATTGGAGGGTGGTCTGAGAGCCGAGATCTACCTGCATTGGGAAAGACAAGAATGGATTATGGATGGTCAACCAGGCTCTGTCTGTGGCAATTGTGTCTCTCAAATTTGGTTGTTCTTTTTTTGAAGAGGCATCCAAGGAGATAGATGAGGGAAGTGCGGTAGACATTGTCTGCATGGACTTCAGCAAGGCATTTGACAAGGTCCTGCATGATTGGCTAGTCTGGGAGGTTGGATCACGTGATTCAGGGTGAGCTGGTCAAATGGACACAATATTGGCTTAATAGCAGGAGACGGGGTAATTTTTCAACCTGGAGGCCTGTGACCAGAGGTGCACCACAGGGATCAGTGGTGGCTCTGCTGTTGTTTGTATCAGAATCATTTATATGAAAGATTTGGATGAGAGTGTAGGTGGCCGTGTCAGTGAGTTTGCAGATGATACTAAACTGGGTGGCATAGTGGACAGTGAAGACATTTATCTGGTATTGGTTTATTATTGTCACTTGTACCGAGGCACAGTGAAAAGCTTGTCTAACAAACCGTTCGTACAGGTCAATTCATTACACTGTGCAGTTACATTAAGTTAGTACAGAGTGCATTGATGTAGTACAGGTAAAAACAATAACAGTATAAAGTGTCACAGCTGCAGAGAAAGTGCAGTGCAATAAGGTTCAAGGTCACAACAAGGTAGATCGTGAGGTCAATCTGTGATTACAAAGGGATCTTGATCAGCTATGTCAGTGGGCCATGGAATGTCAGAACAGTGTGAGATGTTACATCTTGGTAAGACAAACCAGGGCAGGACTGACACAGTAAGTGGTCAGGCCCTGGGAGTGTTGGAGAACGGAGAGACCTGGGGGTGCAGGTACCTCGTTCCTTCAAAGTCACAACACAGGTAGACAGGGTGGTGAAGAAGGCGTTTGACATGCTTGCCTTCATTGGTCAGAATATTGGGCACCAGAACTGGGACATCATGTTACAGCTGTACACGCCATTGGGAAAGCTGCATTTGGAGCACTGCGTACAGTTCTGGGTGTCCTGCTGTCAGACGCAGGTCATTCTACTGCAGTGGGTGCAAAGGACATTTAAGGATGTTATTGGGACTGGAGGGCCTGGGTGATGTCCTGCTGGATAGGTTAAGACTTTTTCACCCCTGAAGTGTATGTGACCTCAGAGAGATTTATAAAATCATGGCGGACATACGTCAGATGAACAGCGAATGTCTTTTCCCCAGGGGAGGGGAGTCCAAATCATGAGGCACAGGTTTGAAGTGAGAGAGGAAAGATCTAAAAGGGACCTGGGGGCAGGTTTATCACACAGAACGTGGTACGTCTGTGGAACGAGCTGCCAGAAGAGGTGGTACAGGCGGGTGCTGTTACAACATTCAAAAGGCATTTGGACAGTTCCATGGAGAGGAAAGGTTTACGGGGATGTGGGCCAAATGCAGGTAAATGGGAACAGTCCAGGAAGGCCACGGTCGGCATGGACGAGTTGGGCTGAAGGGCCTGTTTCCGTGCTGTATAACTCTGTGACTCTAAGGCTGCTGGTGTTGCAGAGCTGGGGGGCAGTGTCAGCAGTGAGAAGGTTGCAGAGAGGGTTTGGGGTGTAGACAGGATAAGTGAATGGGTGAGGACGGGGCAGATGGAACAGAATGTGGGGAAATGTGAGCTCATCCACTCCCAGAGGAAACACGGAAAAGGAGAGAACTTTTTCCATGGGGACAGAGTGAAATGTTCAGAGGGACCTGGGTGTCCTTGTAAACAAACCACTGGCAGTGACCATGCAGGGACAGCAGGGCATTAGGGAGGCCGACAGGATGTTGTCCTGTGATGCAGGAGGATTGGAGAGCAGGAGTAGAGATGTCTCACTGCGATTATATGGGGCCCTGGTGAGAGCGCAGCTTGAACATTGTGTCCAGGTCTGGTCTCACTACCTCAGGAAGGATCTACCTGCAACAGAGGGAGTGCAGTGACTGTTCCCCACACTGACTGGACTGGTTGCAGGGAGGGCAGGTCCCCTGTGTGAGGGGACAGTGAGTGGGCTGGGCCTGTATTCTCTGGGGTTAAGGGGAAGAAGGGGAGATCCAATGGAGACTTGCAGAATTGTTGGAGGGTGTGACAGACCGGATACAGGGAGGGTGTTTCTGCTGTCTGAGGGGTCTGTAGTGAAGGGTCACAGTCTCAGAATGAGGGGTTGGAGCTTCGAGGACAAAGTCCAGAAGCTGCTTCCTTCATCAGAGCAAGGTTCACCTTGATATTCCTGACCTGTGGACTGTGGAGACCCAGGTTCAGTATATTCAGGGCTGAGACTGATAGTTTCTGGGAGATATTTAGTCATCCAGGGAGTCGCTGTACCTGTGGGTAGTGCAGGAGGGTGGTGCTGAGGTCAAAGACCAGCCGTGACCTCATTGACCGGTGGAGCAGACACGAGGGGCTGAATGAGAACATGCGGAACAGGAGCAGGAGGAGTGGGAGAGAGGGACGGATCAGAGGGAAGAAACATTGTTCAGCACCTTTACACACAGAGAATTCAGCGGCCCTGATAAACACGTCCCGGGCTGTTCAGAGCAGCGTGGGTGGAAATAGAGACCCTGCCCATCATTTCCCAGCCCTCTCTGGCTACAGGTGGGGTGCCGGAGGACTGGAGGGCTGCTGACGTGGTATCTGTGGTACAGAGGGAGACAGGGACAGACTGAGTTATTACAGGCCGGTCACCGTCACAGCAGTGCTGGGGAATTACTGGGCGGGATTCTGAGTGACGGCAGGAATCACCACTGAGAACAGCACAGAACTGGATTCTTGGATCGGGAGTGGGTTTGCCCATGGAAGACAGAGGGTGGTGGTCGATGGGGCTTATTCTGGTGGGAGTTCCGTGACTTGGCTGGAAGCGTGGATGGGTGGGTTAGTAAGTTCACAGATGATACAAAGATTGGTGGCGTTGTGGATAGTGTTGAAGATTGCCAAAGGATCCAGTGGGATATAGATGAGTTGCTGAAGTCGGTGTAGAATCGGCAGACCGAGTTTAATCTGGTCAAGTGAGTGTTGTTGCACTTTGGGATATCAAATGTAAAGGGACAGGACACTGTAAATGGCAGGACCATTAATGGTGTTGATGCATTGAGGAATCTTGGTGTTCATTTCCATAGCTCCCTGAAAGAGGCTGCACAAGTTGATCAGGTGGCAAAGAAGGTGTACGGCAAGCATGCCTTCATTAGTCGAGGCACTAAGTTCAAGAGTCAGGAAGTTATGTTGCAGTTTTATAAAACTCTGGTTCAGCTGCATCTGGAGTATTGCATTCAGTTCTGGTCGCCCCATTACAGGAAGGATTTGGAGGCTTTGGAGAGGGTGCAGAAGAGGTTTACCAGGATGCTGTCTGGATGAGAGGGCATGTGCTACATTGATAAATTGGTTTATTATTGTCACATGCTCTGAGGTACAGTGAACAAACTTGGGTGGTTTTCTCTGGAGCGGTGGAGACTGAGGAGAGACCTGATCAAAGTTCCTAAGGTTATGAGAGGCAGAGATGGAGTTGCCTGCCAGTATCTTTCTCCCAGGATCAAAATGTCTAACACTAGAGGGCATGTGTTTAAGGTGAGAGGGGGCAAGTTCAAAGGAGAAGTGCGGGGCAAGTTTTTTTTACACAGGGAGTGGTGGGTGCGTGGAATGTGCTGCCAGGGGTGGTGGTGGAGGCAGATATGATACCAGCATTTATGAGACTCTTGGATAGGGACATGAATGGAGGGATACGGACATTGTGTAGGCAGCAGGGATTAGTTTACTTCGGCATTTAATGATGTTTCATTACGTCGTCACAACATCATGGGCAGAAGGGCCTGTCCTGTGCTGTACAGTTCCATGTTCTATGGGCACAGGATGGTTCTCGAGGACAGTCAGTAGCACCTTGAGATGGGAAGATGGAACTGGTACGTTGATTTTTTTTTCAGGAGAGTTGATGAGGACATGATGTGGTCCACATGGATATGCCAGCAAGGTGTTGAACAAATCCCAGAGGGAATGTCAATGCCATAGGGACAAACTGGTGCGCAGACAGGTGACAAATGAAATTTAATCTGGGGAAGTGAGGTGATGCAGGTGGGCAGCCCAAACACGGCCGGGGGACACACAGTACATGGGGGGGGATGTGGAGAAGTGTGGAGGGTCAGAGGGACCCTGGGGAACATGTGGACAGGTCCCTGAAGGTAGGAGGACAGGTGGGTCTGTGGGTTGAGGCCAATGGGAGACTTGCCTTTGTTGGCTGAAGGCACAGAATGGCAGAGCAGGGAGCTCTGCTGGAACTGTAGAAACACAAGGTGGGCCACAGCTGGAGCGCTGTGTCCAGTCCTGATCACCACCCCACAGGGACACACAGACATCCGAATTAGGAGCAGGAGTCCCCACTCAGCCTCTCCCACCTGCTCTGTCATTGAATGAGCTCACGGCTGGTCTCAGTTTAACATCAAACTCCAGGTTCCTGTCTGCCCACAGTAACATCTCACCCCCTTATAACGTAGCTCAACACCTCTCCAGAAGAAAGGTTCAAGGACTCTGCTCCCAACACCCTTTGGGGAAGAGAATTGCAAAGAAACAACAACCTCTGAGGCAAAAAAAAATCTTTGCAAATAAACCATAATCTTTATAAATGATCCTAAACCAACCTTGGCTGAAACGAGAGACCCCTTATCATGAACCAGCAGTCTCCATTCCCACATTCTCCCACACGTTGATCCATGCTCTCCCCACATGGCCCGTCAGGAACACTCAGGATGTCTGCCTGTTTCAATCAAGTCCCCACTTGATTAAAGTGCAGCAGATACAAGCCCAGACTGTCCGACCTTTCCTCATCAGACAACAGGCCCAGTGCCAGTGTTGGTCCAGTAAACCTTCTTTGAACTGCTCCCAATACATTAATGACCTTCCTTAAATAAAGAGCCCAACACTGTACAAGTGGCCTCCCCACTGCCCTCCATCAATGAGGCACAACCTGCCCACATTTGTACTCAGTTCCCCATCAATAAAAGGTCAGCTTTCCTCATTACTTGCTGTAGCTGCAAACACCCCCAGGAACAGGCCCCTCAGCCCACACTGCCTGTGCTGACTGATGACCATTCAGACTGCACATCTGCCAGCACCTCCATCCACTGTTTGTTCATGGGATGTCTAAATGTCTCTTTAATGTTTCTCCATTGGACCTGCTTCCAGCACCTCCACTGGCCATGTGTTCCAGGCACCGACCCCTCCCTGTGTGAAATAAAACTTGCCTCCTGCATCTCCTTTCAACCTTCACCCTCCCACTTTAAATCTCTGCCCAGCAGTGTTTGATATTTCCAACCAAGGAACGAGGCTCTGCCTGTCCACACTGGCTGTGTGGCTCTTCATTTTATATACTTCCTCAGCTCAGCCCTCATCCTCCAGAGAAAACCATCCAAGTTTATCCAAACTTTCCTTGCAGCTGATCCTCTACAATCCCAGCAACATATTGGTGAAGCTCTGCAGCACCTTTCCATCCTTCCTGTAATGTGGCAAACAAAACTGCACCCAGTTCTCCAAATGTGTCTGAACCAAAGTTTTCTGCAGCTGCAACATGACT